>NC_090754.1:2780564-2785564 GCF_036898095.1 Palaemon carinicauda | reverse complement strand
ACACACCGATGAAAACACTTCAGGCTTTCCAAAATCGTTCAGCAAGGGAAACTACACAATTTTATTCTTACCCCAAGGCAAAACTGAACGGCAGTGTCACGTCTGCTGGCTTCAAAGTGGTCAAAACGAGTCTGTCCCTAGACTAACAGGAGCTTTGGTATTAGCCAATGGTTGCTGTCCATCACTAAGTCACTCCACCACCACTTGAAGCAGGAAGGAGTGTCCTCTGCAGATGAATTCGTGGAACACTGACGTACATAACAAATTTACCTTTCAAGGTAAACAGTCTTGCTAACTGCCTCTTGGCTCCTCCTCTCTCCCACCACGGATATGAAAAACAAAAATACACACGTATGACATACCTGGTTACGAGCGCAACCAACAGATGGCACCATAACCACTGGAAAATTTATTTTCTTAATCCTTTTAAATTATTTACGTTAATAAGGAAAATTTCCTTACACCCCCTCCTTTAAAAAAAATTTTTGTGCAACAAAAATCAAAGCACGGAACTAAATTATGAATGGAAATAAAACAAACAAATATGAATATAGATTAATAAGTCTTATAATGAATACAAAAAAACATTAAATTCAAATTAAATGGAAAAAAAAGAAATTTAATTCTGAAAAGTAAAGAAAAAATTAACATTCGTGCCAAGCATTTTATGATTATCTAGAAAGTGTGTCTGGCACCACATTCTTTCTCCCTGGAACATGTTGTATATCCAAATCCCACTCTTGTAATATCAGACTCCACCTCATCAGCCTCTGGTTCTTATTCTTAAACCTGTTTAAAAATAATAAAGGATTGTGGTCTGTCTTGACCACTACAGGTGTAGGAACATTTGTCAAGTAAATTTCAAAATGTACTAGAGCTGTTATCAGGCTTAAGGCCTCCTTCTCTATGGTGGAGTACTTGCGTTGAGCTTCATTAAGCTTTTTAGAGAAGAAGGCAACAGGATACTCTACCTGTTCCTCAACTTGAGATAGCACAGCACCTATTCCATAGTCACTTGCATCGACCGCCAACCTAAATGGTTCCTGAAAATCCGGAGCTCTCAAGACTGGATAGTTAGTTAGAACTGCCTTCAATTTGTCAAATGACCTCTGACACTCTTCATTCCACTCAAACTTTACTTCTTTCCTCAATAAATTAGTAAGAGGATTAGAAATTGTGGCAAAATTTATCACAAATCTCCTGTAGTACCCTACCATGCCAAGAAATCTACGAACAGACCTTTTGTCATAAGGCACAGGAAACTCTAAAATGGCTCTGACGTTTGCATCTTTCGGGACAATCTTCCCATGACCTATTTCATGACCAAGATACAATACACTAGCCTTGGCTATCTCACATTTGGCAAGATTGATAACCAGCCCTGCCTGGCTAAGTTTTTCAAATAACTTACTTATTCTATGAATATGGGTGTCCCAGTCATCGCTATATACCACAATGTCATCAATGTACACTACCACACCCTCTAGAGTACCTACCAAGTTGTTCATTAGTCTCTGAAATGTAGCAGATGCATTTTTCATGCCAAAAGGCATCACGTTGCAGGCAAATAATCCCTCACTGGTCACAAAAGCAGAGATATCCTTAGCTCTGGGTGTCAACGGTACTTGCCAGTACCCCTTTAGAAGGTCGAACTTACTGATAAACTTTGCCTTACCTACATAATTGATGCAGTCCTCTACCCGAGGTAAAGGAAAACTGTCAGTCTCTGTAACTGCATTAACCTTGCGGTAATCTATGCACATTCTATACTGACCATTCTCCTTCTTCACCAACACCACAGGTGAACTCCATGGACTGTAACTACTTTCTATCAAATTATGCTGCAACATGTACTCTACCTCTGTTTTGATTACTTCCCTTTTCAATGGATTAGTTTTATAAGGTGCCTGTTTTATTGGTTTAGCCCCTCTAACCTCCATATCATGCTGTATCACAGCCGTACAACCTGGGGTGTCCTTAAATAAATCTGGATACACTTCTATCAAATTTAAGATGGACTCAATTTGATCCCCATCTAAGTGAGACAACATATTTGGCAAGTTATTTAATACATCGCTATTACCTTTAGGCCACTTACCTTCTATTTCCAAACATTCTCTTTCCATTTCTACTTTCCCCAACAACAACAATGGCTTCTTTGCTACTCTTTCATAATAGGGTTTCAACATGTTAACATGACAAAGCTGGTGTTTTTGTCTTCTACTTGGGGTCTCCACCAGATAATTCAAGCTACTTACCCTCTTAGCTATCTTCTATGGTCCTGAAAACTTTGCTCCTAGGGGATTACCAGGGGTAGGTAATAAAACTAAAACTTTATCCCCAACTTCAAATACCCTTCTCCTAGCTTTGATGTCAAAATTCTTTTTCATTTTACCTTGCCCAACTTTCAAGTTCTCCTTAGCAAACTCCCAAAACTTATAAAGCTTTTCCCTAGATTCTTTTAGAAATTGTACCAGGCTAACTTTTGGATTACTATTTTCCCAACTTTCTTTAACAACATCCAAAGGACCTCTTACCTTGTGACCAAATACAAGCTCAAATGGAGAAAATCCCATCATATCACTCGGCACAGACCTAAATGCAAACAATAAATAAGGTAGTGCCTTATCCCAGTTCCTTGGATCTTCCCCACAATATTTCTTTAGCATGGACTTCAAAGTTTGATGAAATCGTTCAATCTGACCCTGGCTCTCTGGGTGGTATGGTGATGAAGTTACATGATTAATTTTGAACTCTTTCATCTGTTTAGCAAATTCTTTACTAATAAAATTACTACCACAGTCAGACTGAACTGATTTCGGCAATCCAAATCTAGTAAAGAAACCAATAAGTGCTTCGATTACTTTCTTACTGTGAATACTCCTTAAGGGTACAGCTTCGGGGTACCTGGACATTCTATCCATTATTGTCAGTATATACTGAAAACCACTGCTAGTCTTTGGCAATGGCCCTACAATATCTATCAATATCTCTTTAAATGGTTCTTCAACCACTGGAATGGGTTGTAAAGGGGCTTTAGCAATTCTCTGATTTGGTTTACCAACCATTTGACACTTAGTACAAGAATTAACATACCTCTTCACCTCTGCCTTCATTCTTGGCCAAAAGAAATGCTCAGCAACTTTCCTAAAAGTTTTGCTTACTCCAAAATGACCAGCAAGTAAATCTTCATGTGCAAACCACAAGATTTTGCCCCGATATTCAAGAGGAACTACTATCTGCTTCCTTACCTCCCACATCTCAGTTGGCGATCTTTTGAAACGACTAAACCGATACAGGATACCATCTTCCCATTTCATCTTAGGTCTCGTCAAATCTGAGCTATCCTCTCCTTCCCCCTCTTCATTAAACTCTTCCTTCTGAGCAATACTTAGTGAGTTCCTATCCCATCCTACAGTATCATCCCACTCAGATACCAGACTAGGAACTTTCACATCAGAAACTCCCTCTACCAGTCCTTCAAGCCTATCTAGACCCAAATCCTCATCCTCAACACTAGGAGACTGGACTGTAGAACGAGTAATAGCCATCGTAGGACTACTCTCACCAATCTGAGTGGTACCGTTACATTGCACTACCGGACAACTACTCCCCGTATCCGACTCAGTATCATTGGCTATCACAACCTGCACGCCGTTCACTGGTAGTTCATCTGCAATTGCCAACTTTAACGGGCCCTTGACCCAATCCGAGTTTAACCAAAACTCGGCCAGAGGACAAGCCACCACCGTGTTTGGGAAGCCACCCAACAACACATACTCTAGCTGCTCCTCTACAAAATTGTCAGGCAACGCCGATCTCAAAATCAACGACTGGGCAGCACCTGTATCCCGCAATACATTTACCCGTCTCCCAAAACCATCCTGGTCCTTTGTGAACACTTCACCACTTGAGACATATTTTCCAAAGTTACCAAACTCACAGGATACACCCCCAGAAGTTCTCCCAAGTAGACCTACAGGCTTCTTGGAACTCCCCTGCCCCTTCCAGGCAGAATATTCTGACCTAATATGGCCCTTCTTTTTACAAAAATAACACGTTACATCCCTTTCACTTGTTTTTGGAAAAGACTGAACCTTTCTTCCAGGAGAACTGGATTTAGAGGATTTCGCTCCCTGCTCCGGAGTCTTTTCAAACCTCCTATCCTTATCCCACCTACTTTGCTTATCAGCAAACTTAAACACAGACTTGTGTGATAGTGCGTACTCATCGGCTGCCACTGCAACTGCTCCCACAGTATCTAACTTTAAGTCTTCTAAATGTATCTTCAATTCATGCCCTACATTATTCTTGAACTCTTCAATAAGGATTATTTCCCTTATCCCTGCAAAATCATCAACCCCTTTTGATTTCAACCATTCATCAAATGCTAGTTCTTTAGCTCTAGCAAACTCTACATAAGTATCATTTGGAACCTTTCTTAGATTACGAAATCTCTGGCGGTAGGCTTCTGGCACAAGCTCATAAGCTTTTAATACAATCTCTCTCACCCTACTATAATCTGCACTTACCTCTTCACTCAATGCTGCATACACTTTTTGTGCTTTCCAAACCAACCTGCACTGAATTAGGGTAGTCCACATGGTCTCAGGCCAACCTAACTTTCTTGCTAACTTCTCGAAAGCAGAGAAGAATTCAGCCACATCAGCTTCGTTAAAAACAGGGACTAGCTTAATAGCATGACTAATGTTAAAGTAGTCTTCCGGTCCAGTTTGTTTTAAACGAAGAACCTGCAATTCATGTTCCATTCGAACAAACTCTAATTGCCTCTCCTGTTCCAATCTAGCCTTCTCCTGTCCCAATCTAGCCATATCCTGTTCCCTCTCATGTTGTAATCTAACCTTTTCCATTTCCCTTTCCTTTTCCCTATTGGCCATCTCCATCTCTCCCATCTGAAACTGCAATTTCAACTTTTCCACCTCCAATTTCTGTAATGCTAACCTATCTTGCATTAATCCTACTTCGTCCGAAGTCGCACC
>NC_090754.1:2770564-2775564 GCF_036898095.1 Palaemon carinicauda | reverse complement strand
AAGTATACCAGAGCATTACTGTATCTGTGGATTCTCAGAACGTGCCGTACTCCCCGGAGGTAATTTTTCCCGGTCGACTAGACCTAGAGACCTAAGATGTTACCGTTATACATCTTTTCATCTAACCATAAACCATGTTAGAGCTTCCTGCCCCCTACAGGGAAGAGTCCTACTAGACTCTGGAAAAGTCTCGAAAAGTACATATACCTCTGTATGAATACCAGGCAAGCTAATATAGTGGTCTCACCCTATATTAAGTAAAACATAGTTTGTAAAGAACCACTGCGTCAATATGAAATATCAACCAGTTCTCCGTACAATACTCGTATTGGACAAAGGTTTATATCCGCATAGGAGGAAACTTGTAAAACCGCCACCGTCCCCTTTTGGGACGGAGTCCTCCCGTTAAGGGAAAGCATAAACCAATGCAACATAGCTTGCATAAAGGAACAATTCTATTAGAATTATCCCAGATAAAGTACATAGAATGAATGCTTAATTATACCAATAAATTGACACAGATGAAGGAGACGCAAGGCTCTCAAGAACACGTTTATTGACAGACAATAAATAGAAAGGTTAACAACAGTATATATATATATATATATATATATATATATATATATATATATATATATATATATATATATATATATATATATATATATATATATATATATATATATATATATATATATATATATATATATATATATATATATATATATATATATATATATATATATATATATATATATATATATATATATATATATATATATATATATATATATATATATATATATATATATATATATATATATATATATATATATATATATATATATATATATATATATATATAAGAAGAGGATAACCCAAAACTTTAAGCATAAGTATGATAGTAAACAGAACTTGTTTATCTGAAAGAAAAAACATTAATGCCACTTTTAAGATACCAAAGTATCAAAGTCATAAAAGTCTGTATTACAAATCAATCACATTAGCGTTAAGAAACGCTCTGCACACATGTGTGCACTTATGCTAGGTTCACCTTTGGAAACGGAACAGTCTACGTGGGCAACTCAGTGCCCTCACTTAGTTTTTAGTACAGTATGTAACTACATATTCACCCTGGAATTAATCGTCCCAATTAAAACCACTGTTCCTCGCACTGTTAAACAGTAGGGTTAACGACGCGACCCATTGCTACCACATATCTCTTTAGTTCCTCTACTTGCTTCGCATAGTGGCGAAAGAACACTCTGGAAGACTTCCAGCCAGTGTATGAACGGAGATGTTCAAAATCCATACAATTAAAGAAATTTAAGGATGAAGCAACTTTCCTCGGATCGTGACCTGCGGGTGTACTGTCAGGATCCGCTCTGCGAATAAAATATGTGATTTTCGCTCTGAGTTGATTCAGAGATAAATTTGAGCCTGATGTTTCTCCCCTGAATAGTTGACCACCCTTGAAGTCTCAAGTTCTACGAAGATAGACCTTTAGGCCTTCTACTGGACATGGAGATGCATCTTCTTTCAGAGGGCAGATTCTCCAGGGACCCCACCTGTTGGTGGGTAACTCATTCTTGGCGAGAAACGTAGGATCCGGAAACAGGTTCAGTTCCCCCCCATCCAGGAACTGAACACGACCTGCCTCTCTCGAGAGGGCTACAATCTCACTAACCCTGGCCCCGGACGCGAGTGCAAATAGGAAAATAACTTTTTGTGTCAAATCCTTTAACGCACACCCCTCATTGCTCAACAGAGAAGCGAAATGAAGAACTTTGTCTAAAGACCATGAAATGGGCTTTGGAGGTGCTGAAGGTCTGAGCCTAGCGCAGGCTTTCGGAACTTTATTAAAGATCTCGTTACCGAGGTCGACCTGGAAGGCATATAGAATGGGTCTTGTCAAAGCATACCCACACGCCGAAATCGTGTTAGCTGCCAGCCCTTGACCATGGAGGTGGATGAAGAAAGATAAGCAGAAGTCTGTCAAAATCTCCTGCGGATTCTTCGCCTTGACAAAGGCCACCCATTTTCTCCAAGATGACTCATATTGCCTTCTAGTAGATTTGCACTTATATTCCTCTAGGAAGTCTATGCTGGCTTTCGAAATCCCGAAACGCTTTCTCACCGCTAGGGAGAGAAAATCATGAGCTGCAGGGTCCGGGTTTTCTGTAATGAAGCGCAGACAGTCGACTTCTGGACTCGCTGGGTCAGAACTGGATCTGGTAGCGGTACAAACTTCAGCCGTAGTTCCAATGCCAGGGGGAACCACACGCTGTTCGGCCACTTGTGGGCCACTATTGCCGCTACCCCCTTGAAGGATCTCAGTTTGTTGAGGACCCTCAACAGAAGGTTGTGAGGAGGGAACAGATAAATCCTGGACCATCTGTTCCAGTCGAGGGACATCGCGTCCACTGCTTCCGCTAAGGGGTCCTCGTACGGGGACACGTACAGGGGCAACTTCTTGTTGTCTTTCGTCGCAAAGAAGTCTATCTGCAGTTCTGGGACTCGATTCAGAATGAAGGAGAATGATCCTGCGTCTAAGGACCATTCCGACTCTATCGGTGTGAACCTGGATAGAGCGTTCGCTGTCACATTGCGGACTCCTTGAAGGTGAACTGCCGACAGGTACCACTTCTTCTTTTCCGCCAATCGGAAGATGGCCAATATCACCTGGTTGAGAGGTGGTGACCTCGATCCTTGTCGATTCAAGCATCTCACAACTACCTCGCTGTCCATCACCAACCTTATGTGGATCGAGTGACGCGGGGAGACTTTCTTTAAGGTAAGGAGCACTGCCATAGCTTCTAGAAAGTTTATGTGAAAGGTCTTGAATAGCTTGGACCAAGTCCCCTGGACTTTTTTCCGATGAGAGTGACCTCCCCATCCCTCCTTCGAGGCGTCTGAGTGAATCGTCACCGACGGGGGAGGTGGCTGAAGAAGAACCGACTTCTTTAGATGTCTGGCTTGGGACCAAGGCCTAAGAAGAGTACGTAGCCGAAGCGGAACTGGTCTTCTCAGATCTCTTCGCGCGTTTGATGCATAACTTCCCCAAACTCCGTTTGCATCCTTTAGCTGTGCTCTTAGCACTGGGTCTGTCACCGAAGCAAACTGGAGAGAGCCGAGTACCCTCTCCTGTTCGCGTCTTGATATCGTATCAGAATCTACAAGTCTCTTGACAGAACCCGCTATCTCCTTCCTTTTCTTCACCGGGATGGAGAAACGGTGTGACATTAGGTCCCAGTGGATTCCCAGCCACTGGAACTTTTGAGATGGAGAAAGTCAAGACTTTTTTCTGTTGATCTTGAAGCCTAGATACTCTAGGAACTGGATCACTTACTGGAAGCTTGCAAGCATTCTGTCTCGGATGCTGCCCACACCAGCCAGTCGTCCAGGTAGGCTACTACCTGAATTCCCTTTAGGCGTAATTGTTTGAGAGCTACGCTCGCAAGCTTCGTGAAAATCCTAGGGGCTCTATTTAGCCCGAATAGCATGGCTCTGAAGGCGTATAGTATTCGTTGTAGCTTGAACCCTAGGTAGGGGAGAGTCGACGGTTGATTGGAACGTGCCAATAGGCGTCTGACAAGTCTATAGAGACGGAATATGCCCTCTTGGGCAGTAAGGTCCTTATGTGTTGCTGTGTTAGCATCTTGAACTTGCAATTCACTATAAATATGTTGGGTGGCGACAAGTCCAGAATGACTCTGAGCTTTTCCGAGTCTTTCTTGGGAACACAAAAGAGCCTCCCTTGGAATTTGATGGACTTCACCCTTCGGATCACTTTTTTCTCCAACAGTTCTTGAACGTACTCCTCCAGAACGGGGGTGGAGTGTTGGAAAAACCGAGGGCACGGGGGTGGAGAGCTGTACCAGCTCCAGCCCAGTCCGTTCTTGAGTAGGCTGTGGGCCCAGGGATCGAAGGTCCAACGATCCCGAAAATTCTGAAGTCTCCCTCCTACCGGCATCATCTCACTTGGACTGCCGTCCTGAGGTCTTGCCTCCCTGACCCCGACCACCCCTGAATCCCCTTCCCCTTGAGGGGCGCCTAGACGAGCCTCTGGCTGCTCCTCTAGGCTTTGCTCGAAAGGAAGTAGACTGCCCTTCGAACGTTGGGGTGAATGCCGTGGATTGTGTTGACACGGCCTGGGGTACCCACTGGAATGTGGTCGGGGTTTGTGCCACCATCTGGGGCACTGAAGGCAATGGCAATTGCAGCTGCTGTTGCTGTTTAAGAGGCTTGGCTGCCCGAGACGGTAGCCTAGTCCTCATAGTCTTCCTCTTTGGTTGAGGACCCTCATCGGGGGAAGACTTTCTTTTGATAGCCAGGCCCCACTTCTGGAGAAGGTTTCTATTCTCCTTTGCGGCCTTATCAACAACTTCTTTGACCAATTTGGTAGGCAAAAGGTCTTTACCCCAAATGTTTGAGGAGATTAGTTTCCTTGGCTCGTGCCTCACTGTAGCCAAGGTGAACACGAACTCCCTACAAGCTCTCCTTGCCCTGACAAAGCTATAAAGATCCTTCGTCACTGTGGCCAGATGAGTCTTGGCCACTACCATGAACATTTCATGGACCTTGGGGTCACTTGCCATCGTCTCAAGAGTAGTCTGAAGAGACATTGAGGCAGCCAGTCTTTCTTTTGTCTCGAGCTCTCTCCGCAAAAGAAAGTCAGACAGCTTAGGGAGGTCCTCGCCGAACTGACGTCCGGCAATATCAACCTCCAACTTCCCAACTGAGAAGGTAAGATGGACGTCCTTCCAGTCTTTGTGGTCCATAGGTAGGGCCAGCGACAAGGGTTTACACTCCTCCAGGGAGGGGCAAGGCTTGCCGGCCTCGACTGCTTTTAGTACAGCCGCAAACCCTTTCTGTAAAAAGGGGAAGGCTCTAGCAGGAGAGGACACAAAGGAAGGGAGCTTCTTACTCAATGCAGCTACCTTTGAGTTCGTGAAGCCCCTCTCTTTCATAGAGGATGAAAGCAAAGCTTGAGCCTTAGC
>NC_090754.1:2753064-2763064 GCF_036898095.1 Palaemon carinicauda | reverse complement strand
CTAATATATTGTCCCAAAAATTAAGAAAAAATAACTTCCTCTCGCCAGGTATTCTCGAACCTTCGAAAGCACGTGGTTAAAAACATTCCAAAGCACATGTTCTGAAATTCTCTCTCAAACATGATGCAATAAATCACAAAAATATATAACATTACCTAAGCCCTTGTTTCTATCTCGCATGAATCCTACAACACTTTCAAATAGACTACGCAAGACTTTATAGAAAACATACGTGAAATAAAATGTTAATTCTTCAAAAAGAAATATGTAAATTGCATATTCAACTTGAATAAAGAATGTACTGAAATTCATGACGAAAGTCTTAAGTAATTTACATAAAATACTTATATTTAATTGAGAGGGGCTCGTTTTACGAGCTTGGTATCATCTCTTCAATGCACAAATGAAAACAATATATGAAATATAAAGAAAATTATCAATAAACTATGATATTAACTCTACAATAGACCGGCTTCGTAAGATAGCTCCCTGCAAAAAAGATTATTTATTTCAGGGATGAATCTATCGATTCAGCCCCAGATAAACAATTTGTAATCACGTTATCTTCCTCTGATATGTGTAATGTATACATTAATAAACCCATGACCCAAGGGGTCATTGGCGAGTTGGGAGTGTGACAACAGCCATAACAGGATGTGAAACCTGACCATGCTAAAGCAATGCTTGGAAAGCATTGCATGAGTAAACATTTATGTATGTCTTGTAAACATGACACAAAGCCTCCCTTGGGATGCAGTTGACCTATTGAGCCCTACCGGAATCACCTGACTTCCGGCCATAAGGCTACGTGATCATTTCACTTTGTATTTATGTAAAATGCTGAGATAGCTAGTGTTTCGTTATCGACGCGAGCTTATTGTAAACCAGTTGTATTCATCTTGTCATACTGAATGGTCATCCGACCAAACCATCCATACTCCAGAGATGGAGCTATAAAAGAATTGTTTAAAGTTAACCTATACTCTGGACTTATTAAAAGAAGAACCCTAAAAGTCTAATATTCTATATCATATTGAAGAGACATGAGGATGGAACCACAATGTGTACGTACAACATTCGTACACTAACATATATACTTTACATAAATACAATATGGTTGTAAATATATTGACCACCTGGTTATCCTTTTATTATTATTTTTCATCTTATTCACAAAATTTAAAGCATTATGATCAGAATATACTATAATCTCTTTCTTTCGTGGTTGACTTACATAAATCAAAAACCTGTTCATTGCTTCGATCAGCGCCAGCAGTTCTGTTTCAACTGTAGAGTTGACTCATTGCTTCTTCTTCAGCTTCAATGACAGGGCACATAGGGTGAAGAAATCCATACTTATCTTCTTACAATAAGAAAGCTTCAATCCCGTTATCCGACGCATCCACTTTGATAAGGAATTTTTCAGTAAAATCCTGTGCTTAAAGTATCAGTTTCAAAGTTAATATAGCCATCCTCAGATTTTTCCTTTTTCCTGATATCTTGATAACATAGGTCCGGTCACTGCCTTCCTCCAAAATCCGGAATGGTTCTGGGAACTAGTTGGTGAGAGGGAATCTTTTTGATGTGTAAACCAACACCTGCCCTCCTACCGTAACCTGTCATTTCATACTTTTCATGCCAGACCTTCTATTTGCTCGTCTTTGACTCATTTACACGTTTTCTAGGGAAAATTTCATCAAATTGCCGTTTCCATTCCTCAAATCCTTGACATTTCCTTCATCTGTTTCTACTCTATCTTTCCATCTTCCAGCCCACATTTTCTCTGGTCCTTTGCTGAAGGGTCCTGCAACCTATCTGTTCATATTCTTCCAAACCTTTCCTTCATCCATCCTTGAGTCGTCATATTCATGCCTTCTAGGGAAAATTTCCTTAGCTCCTTAATCCTTTTCCCAAAATTCTTGACATATTCACCTTCTGTTTTCTCTCAATTATTCCATTTTTCTGCTATCAATTTCTCCGGTCCTTTCCTGAAAGGTTCTCCTCGTACTTCCATCGGGCGTAAGGGAGCATTCTCGATGCATTCGTTGGACTTTTGAGCAGTTTAAAATACATGACACGCACGGCAAAACTGGCTCACGTCCTAATGCATGCCCTGCCAGAAAAAGTGTTTCAATATCTTCTCCTACGTCTTCTTTATCCCCATATGTTCCATTTCCTGCGTTATCGCGATCACCTGTCTTCTCAACGGTGCGCTACTTAATATCTGGTGATATACCTCCCCTTCGGCATTCCCAGAGATATTAACGGGTCTATGTTTCCTCATAAGCAACCTATTCTTAATATAATAACAGGTCGGAGACTGCTGTGCCTTTGTCTCATCTACCACACGGTACAATAACTCGGTTAACATTGCATCCTTCTGTTGCAATCTTATCAGCCTTTTCCTACTCACTTGTCCTAATTCTAACGTTTAATTTTCTAATTCTTCCAAGTCCATTTCTTCTTTGCCTACTTGTCTGCTCGTCTGTCCCTCCTTATCTCTCAGGCTTACTCTTGATTTCTCTTTTTTATTATCATCAACGAAATCTTCTTTTTCGGAAAACAAATCATGCAAGTTCATTGCTCCTTCAATTTCCTTTTCTTCTTCGTTCACTTGTCCGCTCGTCTGGTGTTCCTCTTTGCTAGGGCTTAATCTTGAGTTCTCTTCTTGCGTATCACCAATGGAATCCCTTTCTTCAGAAAACCAATCCTCGACATTTATTTCTTCCAGGTCCATTATTTTTATCCTCTTGTCCACTCGTTCGTCGTTCCTCTTCACTTGGGCTTACTCGGGACTTCTCCTCTTGCGTACTATCATGGGAATCCACTTCTTTGGAAAACAGATCTTCTAAGTTCATCGTTCCTTCGATTTCTTTGTCTTCTTTGGGATCCACTTCCTTCTTCATACAGGTAGCCCTCCCGTTCAGTTGTAGAACTATACCTCATAGGTTTCTCCGTTACAATAGGACAAGGCATGAAGGGAGCTCCACCAAACTCATTACCTAGAAAGATGTCTAATTCAACAGCAATTGAATCCTTAACCGCAAAGCCAAAATTACCTGTCACTAACTCGCATGACAGTTTTAAACGGCAAATAAGATTGACCTCACCTCCCATTCCCTTCAAAACAATTGAGTCCCCTGTGAGAGACCGATTCACCAACGGGTGGGCTCCTCACACCACCACACTGTGGTTACAACCTGTGTCGTGCAATATCCTGACCGGGGTTCGCTCACTCCCGACTACTGCTGTCAACATACCTTCATAAATATAAAGTTTAAAGGCATCCATTCTGTTTGGGTTCATCCTGTTCGTCATATGAACGGGGGCTGGTTCATTTTCCTCTCCGTCATTTCCAAATTAGTTCTTAGTCTTTGTATTTTGTGAAGTCGAATTATCTTTAATCACTTGGGCAACTGCTTTCGGTTTGTTTGACAAACATTCATTGCTAATATGACGTCTCTTGCTCAACTTAAAACAGACCTTTTCACCCTTCTTCATTTCTTTCTTATTGCTTGAAGGAGGACAATTTGACGTTTGTTGCTGTCATACTATCACATTATGCTTAGGGATATTACCAGTTCTACTTCTATTGTATCTATTGAACTTGTTCCCATAGTTATTACTGAACTAGTTTTCATGATTTGGAGAATATTTGACACTTGGTCGGAACGACGGTTGAAACTTTGTGCCCGAGGAGGGTTTACAGCTGATAATTTTGTAATCTTCATTCAGCAAAGCAGCTTCATCGAGTTTCTTCACCCCCCCTCTCTCTCTCTCTCTCTCTCTCTCTCTCTCTCTCTCTCTCTCTCTCTCTCTCTCTCTCTCTCTCTCTCTCAAGTATGTTCAAATGGGTTCAGGAATTCCTCGTAGATACTGATCTAGTACTATCAATTCTTCAAAATCAGCTATCTTCTTTACGTTAGCAGCATCTGTCCATCTCTTAAAACATCGTCATACCTTAAAAGCATAATCCAAGAAAGTAATTTTCTTGTCCTTTCTCAAACTTCAGGACATTTCATTATAATATTCAGGGGTCTTCTGATATATTTGCAGCATGCTCGTCTTAACTTCTTGATACTCCATCCTCGGGTCCTGAGATAAGGATAAGTAAGCAATGCTGCCCTTCCCAAAGAGCACTCTCTGCAATAACACTGACCATTTATCGTCTGGCCATTTCACTGTTGCTGCGAATGTTTCAAAATGATCGAAGAACTAGTCTGGGGACTCTTTTGTGAACCTTGGAATTAACCTCTGGGTTTCCAACACATCAAACACCCTAGTTTGTGCCTTGCAGGAGCCGTTTCTGTCTCTGACTGCGCTTTCAGCTGGGCGCGTGCATGCAAAAGTTCTAACTCCCGGGTATTACTTGCTTCTTCCATCTCTTTTTCTTTTCGCCTTGCTTTCATTAACCTTGCGTGTCTTGTAATCTCCCAGGCTTCTCCTCGTTCTTTTTTTTCCATTTCGTCCTCTCATCCGTCTTGATTCCATTTATTCCTCTCTTCTCTCTCTTTCTTCTCATTCTGCCATCTTCAACCTAATTAAACTCTCTTCCACTGCAATACGTCGAATCTCAGCTTCCAAAACCTTATCTGCTTTCACGCCTTCAGTTTGAGGGGCAACCGGTCCTTGCTTCCCTAATTACTCTTCCTCAGCATCCTTCAACAGTTCACGAGTTGCCAAAATATTCTCCTCTGACAACTTTCCCGAGTTTATTAACACTTAAAAGGCTAGACACTTGATTTCGGGCTTATTCATCCCACTCAAAGAATGGCCACCACATGCCATTAAGATCTAGAGACACTGAGCTTTAGTTAAAATAGCTTCCGACAATTCCTGAACACTTGGGTTACTTAAAAACTCTTGGATATTAAACTGTGCCATCTTATAATTTCACAATAATTAGTGCCTCTCCAAAAAAAATAATATAATTACAATACTCAAAACCCTATCAACACTGTACTAATAAAAAAAAAAACTTTAATAAAAAACACGGCCCTTTTATCACCAATATATAAAACAGACTCGCTCGATTCACGAGTCTGGGCACCAAAATATATCATACTGTATGGATCCCGGGTTTGAGCACCCAAAATATATTAGAGAATATGGCTCTCTGGTCTAGGCACTAACAAAATATAATATACTATGGCTCGTGACTGGGAGCCAAACATATAATATAATATATACTATGACTGGTAAGTTGATTAACCTCTCGAATTCCAAATTACCTTGCTTGCTTTTTTATTAATACAATTACACTTTAAAACAATAATACTAAAATTCCGAGACCATTTAATAACTCCCTGACAGTGATATATAAAACACTGAATATCCAATTGTCTTTTAAGCACACTCAAGACTAAACTGGGTAATTACTCTTAAGTATTAATAAATCTTATTTAACTCACACTGCGGTTCTTAACAGGAATCGAGCGGAAACTGGTCTTAAATAGTGGTGATTGGAATAATACACTCGTTACAGAAATAAATATATTCTAAATAAATTACAACATTGAAAGGAATTTAAATAACAAAATTAGGTCAATGGAAAAATATTAAGTTTGAACAAAACTTAGAATAATACAAAAATGTTACTATCTAAAAGTCATAATAACTTGACTTGAATTATGATATCCGAATTAACCTTAACCTAAGAAAAGAAATGATGCCATGAAAATGCTTGAAATAATTCTGAAATAATACAATGTTTAATTGTGACTCTTAATGGATAATAGTTGACCAGATCGCTTTACAAAACTTATCCTGCCTATAGGGCCGTTTACAAAATAAAATAAAAAAAAATATACAATGCTAACACTCACCATAATACAATTAATTCAAAATCAACTTTTAATCACGTGTGACACACGATTTACTTTGGAATACAGTCACTTAGGAGAGGACATACTAACGTAATGAACACCTTCGATAATATTATGATATTTTGTGGAAGAGAGAGGGAGATGGGCAGGAGGATATATCAGGTTGCGATTCTAACTCGATCAATATGTCTGTCTGTCTCTCTCAGACTCTCACCCAACCTTGAGTCACTTATATATGAAATTATGGCTAATTCCATATCCTTCTAGGATCGAGTTCTAGTAGCGTGGGCTGTGATCAATCTTCAAAGTTTCCAAATATTACTCTCCCAAACACTGCATAAACGCTACGCCAGACGGGTCTCTCAGTCAGCTACCTTCGCACACCCATTCTCCCTGAAATAGACAAATCATAACCTTCTCTCACCGGCTATTCACAAAACTTCGAAAGCAAGTGGTTGAGAACATTCCATATATATATATATATATATATATATATATATTTATATATATTCCTCATACATTCATATACCAAGACACTTCTCCTAATTTTGGGGGGTAGCTGACATCAAACAATGAAACAAAAAGGGGACCTCTCCTCTTTACGTTCCTCTCAACCTGACAAGGGCCTCAACCGAGTTCACCTGGTACTGCTAGGGTGCCACAGCCCTCCATCCCCCGCTATCCACCACAGATGAAGCTTCATAACGCTGATTCCCATACTGCTGCTACCTCCACGGTCATCTTAGGCACCGGAGGAAGCAGCTGGGCCTACCGGAACTGTGTCACAATCACTTGGTATTCATTCCTATTTCTAGCACGCTCTCTTGCCTCTCTCAAGTTTATCCCCCTATCACCCCCATCTGTCTTTACTCCATACATCCTCCCAAACCTTGATCCTTCTCTTGTACTTCTTCCATCAACTCTTGCTTTCATCACCTTTAGCAGACAGCAATTTTCCATTCTCTCAACATGGTCAAACCACCTCAACACACTCATATCCGCTCTAGCTGCTAACTCACTTCTTACATCAGTTCTCACTCTCACTACTTCGTTCCGAACACTATTTACTAGAGATACGCCGGCCATACTCCTCAGCCACTTAGCCTCAAACACATTCAATTTCTGTCTCTCCGTAACTTTCATTCCCCACAACTCCAATCCATACATCACAGTTGGTACAATCACTTCCTCATACAGAACTCTCTTTACTTTCATGCCCAACCCTCTATTTTTTACTGCTCCCTTAACTGCCCCGAACACTGCATCCGACATTCACTCTCTGATGTACATCTGCTTCCACTTCCATTTGCTGCAACAACACACCCCAACTATTTAAACTGATTTACTTCCTCAAGTAACATGTATACGTATATATATATATATATATATATATATTCATATATATATATATATATATATGTGTGTGTGTGTGTGTGTGTGTTGTGGAGGATTTATTTTTGTTTTATTTTTATTTTTGTTTTTTGCCAAATCCTGTGAGAGAGAGAGAGAGAGAGAGAGAGAGAGAGAGAGAGAGAGAGAGAACAAGTGGTAGTTAGCGAATGATTGTTTGTAGTAGGAAAGACTGTCGGTATATTTGAGGTTGTTTGTTTACATTTTTTAGTTAGGTTACGACAGTGGTGAATGTTTCGGAGCGAATGCTTTTTTTATTTGACTGTAGCTTAAGGCAGTTGTGTGAACGCTGGATTATATATATATTTCTTACCAGCGTTGGAATTGTTGATTGATTTTCAAAGTAAGTACAGTTTTGTTTATATTGCTTGTCGTGATTGTGAATGATAGGAACAATTTATTATTTATCTTTGATTATAGTGCGATAGTTAAGTTAGTTAGGAGTGTTCGTAAGTGTTTTTTTTTTTTTGGCAGGCCGTGATTCCTCCTTTGGAGAGGCTAACTCCTTTGAGAGAGATATTTTGAACATTGATTGATGACCTGGCTATTTTAGATTAGGATTTAATTGGTAACGACTTGGCTGTGAGAAGGAATTTTCGGATGATAATGATGATGATGATGATGATGATGATGACATCCAGGACCCCAATTAGGGAGGTAGTGGTGGCTATTTGCCACACAGTGGATTGTTGACCACAAAGCTGTGGTAGTTTCCTATAAAAGACTGTTGGCCCTTGTGTGGACGAAGGTGTCCACTCAGAAATATATAAAATATTTCTGTTTATGTTTGTGGTTGTGGTATATTTTAGCTTTTAAGTTTTGTTAGGGTTTATTTGATTGCAGAAGTTTTTTCTCATTAATGTTTATTTTGTGTTAAGTTAAGATTGTATTACTGAGTTGTGATTATTTTTTTGGTTATGGAATATGGTTGGCGATTTTTAGTTTTAAGTGTTTATTTTGATTGCGGATAGTTTATGATTTATTTTAGTTTGAGAATTATAGTTTTAAAGTTATGTTTTGTTTTCATTTTCCTTCGGTCCAAGAGTCCAGTTGATAACGTAAGGGGAAAGTTTGTGCAGAGGAGACATTTGTCAGTTAGTGTGATCAAGGGTGTGGGGGTTGTTTTGCAACATCCCGCCACATTATTTTGGCACCCGAACAGGGACTGCTGAGGGCGGTACTGATAGCTGGACTTTTTGACGAAGGACTGATAGGATACGAATTTAGAATTAAGACTGAAAAAAATGGAAGGTAAATTAAAGGCTTTCGAGGAGGAATTGCGGCATTATCAAGAACGCGAGCAGATGTTGATAGTTGAGAAGGAGAGGTTGCTAGTAGAGAATGAGAGGTTGAACTGGGAGAATGAGGCGATGCAGAAGGAGCTTAGGGAGTTGAAGGGAACTGTAGAGAGAGTGGAAGAATGTGTTGAGATGAGGATGAAAGAGAATGAGGAACGAATGGAGAACCGATTGGAAGCTATGATGGGGCAAGTCATGGGGATGATGAAAACTATAATGGGTGAAGGTGCAGTCGGAGGAGTGTCCTCAGCTTCGGGTAATGGGTTGATAGTGGATGAGAAGGCTAAGGTTAATGATAATGGGAAAGGAAGTGATAGTAATAGTGATAGTGAGATTGAAGATAAGGGAATAAGGCCTAGTAAGGATGAACAGAAATGTGATAGGAATCATGAGAAGAAAGGTAAAAGTGATGTGAAGAAAGAGAAGGAAAAGTGTCAGGATGATAGCAAGGATGATCGTGAATGGGTGAAAGTGGTGAGTAAGAAAAGGGTAAGAAGGGAATGGTTAAGGATAGGAATTTAAGTGTGGAAGTGGATTCATTATATTCAAATGAGGAAGAAGGTAACAAGGGAGTAGACAGTGATGAAAGCAGTGAGAATGAACGTGATGTGTGTAAGAC
This sequence comes from Palaemon carinicauda, assembly GCF_036898095.1. NCBI lineage: Eukaryota > Metazoa > Arthropoda > Malacostraca > Decapoda > Palaemonidae > Palaemon > Palaemon carinicauda. Next base: position 2,753,912 of record NC_090754.1, on the reverse strand, counting down.
TGTGTTTATGAGAGAGGTACCTCGATGTGAAAGGTTCAATGAGCATAGCAGTAGGGATGTATATGATTTTTTCAAGGAGTATGAGAGGTATTGTCAGGATAAGTATGGTGATAGTAAAAGAGTTTGGGCTAGGGAGTTAGGAGAATATTTGACTGGGTATTTGTTGACGATGTATGGAGTGATAATGAGTGTAGGTGACGTTGATTATGAAAGTGTGAAAAAGAGAATAATTGAGCAGGTAAAACGTATGAAAGGGAGTGTTAAGTATAAGCGTAAGAATGATTTTGATGAAGCACGGATGAATGCAGGAGAAGCGATATCGATGTATGTATGTAGGTTGGAGACTTTAGCTAGGAAGAAGTATGGGGATGAAGGTATAAATGAGAATAAGGAGTTAATGAAGAAGTTTTTGGCTATTGTACCCGAGAATGTTACTGACTTTGTTAATTTGAAACGGGAGGAGAAAATGAGGTGGACGAAAGAAAGATTGACATGGGATGATATTTTAGAGATAGTTGAGGATTACGAGTTGGATAGATGTATAAAAGAAAGTAAATCTGTGAGTGTAAGAACTGGAATGGAGGAAAGTGTGCCAGAATTTGTTAGTTTTAAAGATGCTGTTATGAGAGGACCGATGAGGGTAGCTGATAGTGTAGTAGATAGGAGTGTTAGGGCGAGTAATGTGGGAATACCTGTAACGACAAATGAAGGGTTTAGGCAAGGGAATCAGGTTTGGAGGGATGGGAGTGTTAGTGCGCATCGAGGTATGTCAGATAGTCGTGTCCGTAATGAAAAGTGTTATAGGTGTGGAAAGGAAGGTCATAAGAAGAATGAATATAGATGGGCTC
>NC_090754.1:2743064-2745564 GCF_036898095.1 Palaemon carinicauda | reverse complement strand
GACTGAGCAGCCTGTGCCTGATATATCAAGCTCTTGTAAAATCTATATGAAATCCCAAGCAGACTGGAATGAGATTTTGCATGATCTTTCGTGCTTGAATTGATCATAATTATATAATAGTGTAGATCCTGTTGTCCTGTTGAATGAGAATATAGTCAACATAATTGATAGGCGTATCCCTTCTGGTGTGCTAAGGTACCGAGTGAAGGAGAAACCGTGGTTCAATGATGATTGTAGACGTGCTTATTTGGAGAAGCAGGAGGCCTATCACCTTTGGAAGGGTAACAGATCAGATTTGACCTGGAACAACTATACTCAGCTTCGAGCTTTTGTTCAGAGAGTTTATGCTTCAACTGAAAAGGAGTACAATTTAACCATAAAAGAAACCCTTTCTAGTACAACTCAGGAACATAAATGGTGGTCTAACCTTAAATCTACACTCTTTGTTAGATGCAACAGTTCCTCCTTTACTTAAACCAGAGGGCTCAGTCACTCACTGTCCAAAGGAAAAGGCAACCCTTTTGGCTGATGTTTTTGACAGTAAACAGAGTAATGAAAAACGTGAACTTCCTTATTCCTGTTTTCCTGAGGCTAAACTAACTAGTTTAGCTTTTAAATCTCGTGAGATTAAAGCTCTGTTGATGGACCTTGATGCTTATGGAGGTGTAGACCCAAATGGTATTTTTCCTTTGTTTTTTATAAAGACAGCAGATTTCTTAGCTCCAAAGTTATCTGTTATTTTGCGCAAGTTAGCAAGAAGAGGAGCTTTTAGCACTTGTTGGAGAATTGGTATTGTTACCCCTCTCTGTAAATAAGTTTGTGGTAGCTCAAGTCCCACTGATTACCACCCAATTTCCATAACTCCCATATTATCTACAGTTTTTGAACGTCTTCTGGCAAAACGTCTTAACCCTGGATAGGTACGCTCCTCGGACACCCCTTTAAGGGTATACTCGGACGCGAACGACCCCGACGCCAAAAAAAATTCTTGAAAAATCAGTTTTTGCAGTAACCTCCTTTTTTCTTTGCCAAAAAAAAACTTCAATGAATGCTTAAAACAACTGTAAAGATAAATACTACTCATCTGCAGAAAAACTATTTATTATAAATATTTTAAAAAATTAAATAGAAAAAAAAAGACCTGACATAAAAATTCATAAAAAAAAAGTTTATACATATATACACAAATCCTTTTAGGAATTGATTTTTGAATGTTTAGGACACATCTTGATGTATTTTGGATGAAGTCAGACCCATGGAGGTGAAGATCTGAAATGAGAAAAAAAGGGTAACTTTTTTTGGCCAAAAAAATTTGTCCAAATTTCATGAATTTTTTTGGGTACCCAAATGAAATAGGAAGTGGCTAATTTTTTTAGGGAATAAACATATGTTATCCTAAAATAGAAATATTTAAAAAAATCTTCATTATTTTGTAAATTACATTTATATCAGGGGCCATATCTAAAGGTAATTTTTTGAGTACTTAGAAATTTCGTAAAAAAATACATATATTTAATATATAATATGATATTTATGCAGGTAAAAATATACCAAAATATCACAAATTCTATAGGGAACAAGAATATATATAGATAGGGCAGCTTACGCTTCGGATATGTCCACAAAATGGCCGCCAACCACACTGACTAAGACTCCCTAATCTGCCACTTGAAATGTAGGAAGGGTATGTCAATTTCAAGGTGTTATTTACTAATCTAATTATTATTGGATATGCATAAAAATTGTATGGTGGGTTGCTGGATAATTGTCGATTATTTTACGACTATAAAATTAAAATTCTGACCTAAAAAAATTTTTTCGAAGGGAAATAAAATCGAAAAAAAAATGTAAAACAATATAATATTTTAGCTAAAAAAATTTGATGATATTCAATCAAAAAAAAAGTAAACAAAATTTTCCGACAAATAAACATCTAGAGGAATCATTACTCTGTGATAGTTCCTTAGTACGTAGTAATTTTGAAAGAATTGGGAAAAAACGAAAAAATGGCAATCACCGGAAAATCGAACACATACCTATATATACGCCATATCTGGCTAAAAAAAAGATAGGCATGGGTAGCCAGATCATCTAGAAACACTTTCCAACACTATAAAAATATAAGTTTTGTGACACTACTTGCCAATTCCTTACGGTAACATGACTAAGCAAAAAAATGCAAAACAAATAAAAAGGGGCACTCGCGGAAAAATGGCTAACATTTTAATATACGGCATTTCAGAAAAAAAAAATTCAGCCACGTGCTAGGCAAACCATCAAGGCACATTTTCCGACAAATAAACATCTAAATGAATAATTATTCTGTGATAGTTCCTTAGTACGTAGTAATTTTGAAAGAAATGGGAAAAAACGAAAAAATGGCAATCACAGGAAAATCGAACACATACCTATATATACGCCATATCTGGCTAAAAAAAGAAGATAGGCATGGGTAGTCAGATCATCTAGAAACACTTTCCAACACTATAAAATTATAAGT
>NC_090754.1:2720564-2738064 GCF_036898095.1 Palaemon carinicauda | reverse complement strand
TAATAAGAACTGTGGAAACTTACAGTGTCGAAAGAGAGCCATATGTTTTCTTTGGATGACAGGAAAGGAACAAAGAAAAGGGAGTGAGTTTTCTTGTGATTAAAAATTTTGCATATATCATAAGAATATGTTGTACTATCAGTAATCGAATTGCAAAATGATTATCAAACTAAATAAGAAATATAATTCAAACATATGGACCAATAAAATTCATACGAAAGAAGGAATAAAATTTTTTCCTGAAAATCTGGAGATATATTAAAAAAAGGAAAACATAGTACTAAATTTATATTTGTTTTGGTTGATCTCAATGCTAAATTAAGTCAAAAGAAGAGAGAAGAATCAGCAGTAAGTAAATTCGGAGTAGGCACAAGGTAGGACAGATTATATAAGTGTAGATTACTGTATATACTATTTTACATATATGCACCTTCTATATTTCATACGCTTTATATGTTACAAACACATGCGTATGAGTCGAGTTGACAGCAATATGTTCATTAGCATGATCAGTCTTCTTGATTCTCTTCACATAAGCTCTACTCCTTGCAGAGCACCACTGAAATTACCATGTCTGACTGGAAATAAAGCAATCTACGACTCGGGATTTTATTTCTACATCTGTGCAATCACCTACCTTCATCTACAAGACCTTATCTCATATCACCGTGGCGCAGTAAGTAAACAATTCACTATTTTTAGGAACACTTGAACCAGCATTTGAATCGACCCACCATTTTCCCTCGACCACATGCAGATTTTGTAGTGTTTGTACTTTGTTTGCTAACCGTTCATGGATTGCCTGTGCAGTGTTGTATTAATGATTTGAATTTACTGGGTAGTAATTATCTTGTGTGTTGTGCGCTTCTTCAGGTCCCAGCTGGAAACTCTTTGACCCTTATCCATCTCCAGCATTCGAGGTGCATGCATTCTCTCTCCTTCCTGGACTCACACTACCAACTGCAACGGTCAATTGTCACAGTTCCCGCCCAACCCAAGTGCCCTCTTGCACTCTCTCTCCCATTGCCATTTGTCACTTTTTTTTAACTAAATTTTCAAATTAACTGTAGGAAGTCTCTTATCTCTTTTTCTCTTCCTTTAAGCTGCATATTATGGCTTAAAACTATTCATAATGTCCAATACCTCAGGACAGTAAAAATATAAGGATACAAAACATGACCAGGACAAGGACGACTTCCAGTTGCCATCACATCTACCATCACTAACAGACTGTTAAACCCCAACACGCTTTTCAATGCTGGAAACCCAACTTCTGCTCTCACTGAACCTGACTAGGCAGCCTTCAATAGCTCCATGTGGATAGTTTAGGCTCCTCATCATATACCTGGATGAATCGCAAAAGGTTGAGTTGCCTGCACGTCAGAGAGAGGAAGATCAATGTCATCATGAAAAGAAACATCTTCACCATAAGGACAATTTACAAAGAAAGGAGGAAGCCTGTAATTTCACCGACCTGTTGAAGCTACCCTTGGTCAACCCTGCCCACCAGCAAGCAACACCATCGGACTCGCAACAACTTCCAACTCAATCATCAGTGAGTCCGCCCATCCAACCACAGAAAGATATTACCCAGAACCCCACCCTCCTTATGTCCGGATGCCACATATAAAGTGTTTTGGGAAATATTGTTGACACAGCGATGACTGTGGTGTGATGGTGGACCTTGGGACTTTACCTACCAGGAAGCAGACAATACAACTTCACATGTGACTCTGCCTGTAGACACAAAGGGTACTCAACACACACTTAACGTACCACCAGAAAAATTAGAGAAACATATCAAAGAACCCCCCCAAAAAAAGCTTTATGTTGCATGGACCTGATTTCCTACAAACAGAGGGTAGGGGGGAGCTTCAGCAATTTGTACATCGGACAGACATATGTAGAAGTATAAATTAACGTCTGTCCTGACCAGTCTGGTGCTTGTGAGAAAAAAAAATACTCAGCTAAAGATGATGATGATCATGGGAATCAGGAATGAGGAGCTCATACAGAAACTTATGGCCCTTGACACTTCAGCTTCATTGGCCACCACGGTCAACGAATATTGATCCAATGATGCCACAAGGACTGCCACCACCGCTATGCGTGCCCTACCCTCTAAATTGTGTTCTGTTTCTACCTATAAATAACCAAAGGAGAGGGAAGCAAAAGTTGTACATTTCATCCAAACCCTAACAGGGACACTTCAAGTCTTTCCTGTAAGAAAAAGCACGGCTCTGCAGAAAAGTGTCCATCCACCAACAGAGTATGTAGAACTGTGCCAGCAAGGGACACTTATGTATGACCTCAAAATGTTCTGCCAACAAGGTTACATGTAGACATATAGACGCTGTGGACGAGTGGGCCACTTTGACAGATGTTGCCGAAAGCAGATGTATGGTAAGTAGGGTGGTTGGTCTAATGCCATGGCCCCCTCTAGCCAGCCTTCCAATTGTCCCAAGGTTGACACTCTTTTTATAATAATTTGCCCCTCACCAGCACCCATATCCCTCAACCTCACTTACAAGGTTGAGAAATCTAAATTTATAATACTGCTAGACACACGGGCCGATGTATTAGTGATGGCTCCAGATCATTTAGAACTTCTTTAAATTACCAGGCACGAGATGGAAATTTTTGCCACATGGATAGCACTCACAGCAGATGGATCGCAGATGATGCCAGCTTTAGGTACCCTCAGGGTGCTCTGTCTTTGGCCAACCAAACTGATTATGCCAGGATTCAAGTCCACAGAGGTATTAAGTTGCCACTCCTGTTCTATGTACACTGCAAGGAGTTGCCCATTATCCTGCCAGATTTTCCATGGCCTATCCGACAGGTCATTCATGTGAGCTGATGTAAGGAACTACCCCTCCAGGCCAACACGATTCGTTATGAGCCCGGAAAATATTTACTTAGAACCTTCCATGATAAGCACACATCTAAGGAGAACCTAACTGTAGCTCAACTGAGGACGATTACAAGACTTCCAATGAAAATGCATCTTAAAAAGGACACTTATCCGTTTGCCATCCATACACAATGGCCAATCCCCTAGGCTTTCCGTAAACAAGTCAAGAATGAATTAAACTCAATGGTCTAGTCATTATCCAAAAGGAAAAGTGAGTTCAATACACAGTGAATTGCACAAAACTGAGCACTCACATCTCCGGATCGGATAACCCTTCGCCACCATCCTTAGCTGCTTTGAATGCTGTCAATTCCACTCGTGTCTCCAGACCGGACAACCCTTCGCCACCATCCTTAGCTGTGGTCAATACTGTCAATTCCACTAACAAACTCTTCACCACTGCAGACACTCAACTCTACTACTGTCAGATTTAGCTAGCGGAGGAGGAGCGTCATCTCACTACTTTTATTTAGTCTTATGGATGTTTCCAGCATTCCCAAGGACCTATGGGTTTCACTGCCACTGGCGAAGCCTATTGTTACCATGATGACCTGGCTATCAAAGTCATGAAAAAAATTGGTCAAGGTTTTTATGACATTTTCATAGTTGACAATGCCCTACTGACACAATATCACAGAATACATGAATTGATCACTCGCTACCACAAACAATGGCATCACTCTCAACAGAGATGTTTATAGGGGTAGAGACCGGACCAAATTTCTATGGATTCACTCCTGAAGATGGAATTGCTGCCGATCCAGGACGAGTTGCAACTCTGCAAGACTTCACCAAACATTCATACTTGACAGACTTGCGTTCCTTCATGGGGATGGTTGACTGATTAGCAGAGTTCATTCCAGATATCCCCCTGACTGCACAGCCCCTTTTCCCACTCATGAGCCACTAGCGCTCTTTTATTTGGACCCCAGATCACACCAGGCCTTCAAACATGTGAAGCAATGGCTATCAAGCACTTCAGTTATAGAGTCTTTTGACCCAAATTCGCCGACCATTCTCCAGACTAATACATCTCATGTCTTTGTGATAGGCTACAGTCTCCTCAAGTATCTTGGTCCCAGAAGCCGTTGGGTAGTCCAGTATGTCTCTTGCTGTCTCGCAGACAATGAGACGAGGGACACTTCAACTGAATTGGAGATAGTTGCTGTATCTTGGTCCCTCAAAAAGTGCCGCTTGTGACTGCCATTCATCATCCTGCAAGCAAACCATCGTCCACTAGAGCCTATTATAAACAGCTACATGTCGGACATGATTGAAAATCCACGGGTTCATCGAATGAAGTAGAATATGCCACATTACCCATTTACTGCAGTATGGCGTGTCAGCGAGTCTTTATGCAATCCAGATACGTGATCCTGTACACTTTTCTGCTACTCCACATCTAAGGATATGACCATCTGTGCTGAGGTAATGTCAAAAGTAATTTCTGTTATCAACGTTGCAATAACATCTCAAGAGCAGGATAACACAGTAGTCAATGCTGCCCAGTCTCTACAGTATATATCAACATCAGAGCAGGCTGACCCTGACCATATTTGCCTTCATAATTGCATCATCATTTCCCATGAATCGTTATGACTTGCATACTTCTGTGCTACCATATTGGGAGCCGCGTGAGGCACTTTCTACTGATAGTACCTAGTACTCTATGAAGCAGGAATACTAGTTCCTGACATCCTACGTAGCCAACCAATTACTAGACTCCACGAAAGCCACCAAGGTTTTGAGGCTACTAAATATCGAGCTCGACAAACTATCTTTAGCCCTGCGAGCGCTGCCAAGTCCTACATCCAAGCCAAAAACAAGAATCTCTTCACAATGAGGACCACCTGTTGAGGCTCTTCAGTTCTGAATTGGTGGACTTCTTAAAAGTGCCAGGGAAGTCTTTCCCTGTTGTCGCCACCTGGCTCTCTGGTTGGCCTATAGACGTCATCTACGAGGGTAACACCACTTCCTCCTCAGCCATACGACAATTTTAAAGCTATTTCAGAGAGATGGGTGCTTCTCTAGCATTTATACCTATAGAGGAGAAGAGTTTACCAGCGAAGAATTTGCTGACTTCACAAAGCATTGCGGTGTACACCACATAACTTCATCTCTGCACTACCCACAATATAATAGACATGCCTTGGCGCCATCAAGTCTGTCAATCACTTCATCCTCAAAATGGCCCCATCAGGAAACAATAACTTTGAGGGTTTTGATCATGGCCTTCTTTAGTTACAAAATAAGCATAACCACTCTAGTCGCTCTCCTACCCTGGTACTGTACGGTCATCCTCTCCCTAGATGTATGCCTGCCCATCCTCAGTCATTCATAGAATGTTGGCCAAAAAAACGTCCAGAGCTTTACAGGTGAAACGCAACTATGGCGCACACACCCATTCCCTGCCCAGATTGAATGTTGGCCAACATGTCGGTCTCCAAGACCCAACTTTCTAGACATGGAACAAGATCAGGATACTCAAAGGGGGCATGATATCACAAAAGCATGAGACGTGGCTTCATAGTGGTCGAGTGCTTCGTTTGAGCTGCGTCCTCTTTTATCCAGTCGCCGGTCACAATCAAGTTCCCAACTCTGATCTCACTGAGGTCCTTAGCTCTGACATTGAAAAGTCATCAACTCCCTCCTCAACTCCCAACAGGATTTTCAGATTAAATATGTCTACATTGTGTATACAGTCCACATGTGATATTTTCACAACTTGTTAAACACATTAATGTTTGATAAATTTACTTTATGTCATTTCCTTTGCATACGATTATTTGATTAGTTCACTCTATATAACTTGCATAGTACGTTCAAGATACCTATTAGAATAAAAATAGGTAGTCGTGCTGTCAGAAATCCATACATGTGCAGGATCAGTCTTCTTGATTCTCTTTGCACGAGCTTTTACCCATTACTGTCTGGAAATAAATCAATATACGACACAGGATTTTATTTCTCCACCCCTGCAATCATCTTTCTTTACCTTCAAAACCTCATTTCATATCACCAACATGTTCGTATAATTTGCTGAAAGAAACAATCTTAAGATTATGAACACCCTTTTCTTATGAAAAGGAACACAATGGGAAAAGCAAGAAGTCAAAATGAACAAACAAAAAATAAAATATATCTCATTTCAAATGAAAAAGGTTAATTTAGTTGAAGACAACAATGTAAACGAGGTAAAGTCAAGTCCCTATAGAATAGTGAAAAGTTATTTTTTTTCTAGACCTGAGGAAAGTGATAGAAAAATCAATATTAGGAAGTAAAGTAAATATTCCAAATAATAAAACGTCTGAAGATCATAGTTTAGCAATAAAAACCGGTACTCCCAGCTACATGACGTAATGGAAGTAATTAAAGGAAAAATATATAGTAATGCAATTTTTTTTACTGGTAACAGCATAAGAGACAGGTAGACAATTCCTAAAATAGATGAAAAAAAAAATATGTGAGGAAATCCCTAAGGCACATGAAGAAAAGATTGGAAATGGGTGTATATTCCAAGAAGAACGAAACAGAATTAGCATTATTATCCAAAAGAATAGACGAAATAAAAACTGAAGACATTCCTGAACACAATCAGACAAAACTGATGAAACACTAAAGAAACGAAGAAGCACCCAATTGGTGAAAAGAAGACTTGGAACACGTATGCTTGAAAGGAGGAAAATGGATGTATTATCAACAAAAGAGATTTATAGAGAAAAATAACAGATAATCACAATACGATGGTATAGAACGTGATATAAGAAATAAGATTCTTAATAGAAATAATAAAACACCTAAGCTGGTACCAAAAGTAACAAAAGGAGAAGCATAGAAAGCATCAAAAGACATGAAAGGAGACATAGCAACAGGATGGCCTAACAATTGATTTAATGATAGATGAAAGAATTTTCATTGTATGAAAACTCGCCGAACTTTACAGAAAAACAAAAAGTCTGCAAAAATGCTCTATATCTACATCTTGCAAGAACTTTATCAATATACTAATTAAAAAATAGGGAAACACAAAAGAACTGAGAAATTACCACCAATAACCTTACTCTTTATAATATATATATAATATTTACAAAGAGCATATTAGGCCAGATAGAAAGACAGATAGATTCTATTCAGTCACGAGAACAGGCAGGCATTAGAAATGGCTAGTCAATAACGATTCATATCCATGTAATTAACTGGGTAATGTAAAAAAAAAAACATAGAATGAAAAACCACTAACTATTGCATTTATAGGATATGAGAAATGTTTTGATTCTGTCAAAACTTCAGCAGTAATAAAAGTTCTTCAGAAAAATTAATAGAATGATGTTATTTTAGAACACCCAAAGATAATTAACATTTTGTTTTCTCATGGCAACCTTAATCTAAGTAGAAATAGAATGATCAATGCTGTTATCATCTTCATTATTTGGGCGCAATCAATATAACATATATCAACATTACCTATAGATAGATAATTTTGAAAATATACTTCTAAGAACTACCCAGATGGCTTTAAAATCAAACCAATCAATAAACATAAAAATATCTAAAAGACCTAATTAAACTAATAACCTAGATAATCGGATAAAAAGACAATCACCCACCCAAAGTACCAACCCGCAGACTACAAAACAGATCACTGGGCCACCGGCAACTGAACAGATAAACCTGTACCAACCGTGTGTCACACAATCGTACATAGCTCATTTTGTGTATATATTATGATTGTATCTTCGCTCTTCCCTCGCACTAAAATGAACCAGATTAAACATGAGTGCTTTTTTCCTCTGTAACAGTGTCTGTTTTCCAAACATGAAATTTCTTGTTGCTTTGAGCTTTTGTATATAAAGGAGAGTGTTCTATAATAAATTTACTTAGTTGCTTTCAACCTGCCTTTGAGTCACAACCTCCTCTCGGTCATCACATTGGTGACCCCGGAAGTCGACTCGCTCCTCCCGCCTTCCAACACCACCATCGCACCCTCCATCATTGGTACTATGGAGGACTCTACGGAAGTTATTGCTGCGACTCCCCCATTGAAACTTTCAAAATTCACCAGCGGAGAGGCGTTTGGTTGGTTTCAGTGCACAGAAGTCCAGTTTCGCATCAAGGGCGTGACTCGCTCAACCACCAAAGCAGATTATGTTCTCGCGGCGATAGCCGGGGACACCTTCACAGGAATATCCGACTGGCTTTGTGAACAAGGAGACACATCAATAGCGTGTGACGCCCTTAAAACATACCTTCTGCAGCAGTACTCGCCGTCGCCAGCCGCCCGTATAGCAAAGCTTTTTCAACTCTCGCAACAACTGTTAGGGGACCAAAGGGCTTCGCTCGCCCTCAGTGAAATGACCAGTATCGCTCGCCTGCAACCTGCCGCAGACGGCTCTCCTTGTGAGGTGAACCTACTTCGTGCCCTTTGGATATGCCGTTTACCGCGACCTATACGCGCTGTCATACTCGATGTCGATAGTTTACCCATAAAGGACTTGATGGCCAAAGCCAACGCCCCTATGGACAGCCACTTCAAGACCTCCATCAACGCCTCCACCCCTGACGAAGAGGACGCCTATTCAACGTCACCAGAAGCTGACGTGAAAGCCGTAAGACATAAATGCCTACCCTGTGACGTGCCAAAGCGGCGACAAAGACACAAACCACCCACCACTTGCTCGCGCCCCATCCAACGACTTCTACAGCAACTTACTACCTCCCATTCACCGCAGTTTTGCTTCTACCATTTCAGATTCGGGGCAACTGCGAAGAAATGTGCCAAGGATTGTCAGTGGCAAAAAAACTTGTAAGTAGGCCATCGCTCGTGGCAGTGGTCTCCTGTGTTTCTAATCTTTTCTTTTCACATGATGCAGGAACGGGCCTGCGATTTTTGGTAGACACGGGTGCTTGTCGTTCTCTTTTGCCAAGAGAATTCTTCAGAACATGACATAGTCTGTCTACGTCTGCCGACGTCCTCTTGGTAGCTGTCAACGGATATGCGATACCCACCTACGGTTACGAGAACCTCACATTACCGTTCGGAAACGTTAATTTAATTGGAAGTTTCTTGTTGCTGACGTCACATTGCCAATCCTCGGTGCGGATTTCCTCTCTCATTTCCACCTTCTGGTCGATGTCGCCCACCGACAATTGGTCAACGTGGACTTGTACTTGTCGACACCTCTTCAACCCGCCCCCTCCAACCTCGCTCTCCACATCAGCACCCCCAAGGATGCCTACACCCACCTCCTCACGTCATACCCGGAAGTTTTCCGTCCAGAACTTCGCCAAACGCACACGGCTCCAGCCAAGCACGGTATTTATCACCCTATCAAGATGACGGGACCCCCAGTCTTTGCAAAATTCAGACGTCTGGCACCGGAACGACTGGCAGCCGCCAAACAGACATTCGCTGAAATGGAGGAAATGGGCCTTTGCCAGAAGGCCTCCAGCGCATGGTCGTTACCCTTACACATCTTTCTGAAGAAAGACGGCTCCCTCCATCAGTGTGGGGATTACAGGCGCCTGAACATGCAAACAGAACCAGATCACTACCCCCTTCCAAACATTGCCGACATGACCTCCTACCTGCACAGAGCGAAGGTTTTCTCTACGCTCGACCTCCTGAAGGGGTATTATCAGGTGCCTATGAACCCAGAAGACATCCCCAAGACTGACATCACCACTCCGTTTGGTACATACACCTTCAATTACTCCTGTTTTGGCCTCCGTAATGCTGGGGCCACGTTTCAACGTCTCATGGATGGCATCTTAGGGGACCTCCCTTTCTGTGTATGTTATGTGGACGACATACTTGTGTTCTCTTCCTCAAAAGAGGAACACCTCCGTCACCTGCGCATCGTGCTCGACCGCCTGCAACAAAACGGCCTTTTAGTCCGGTACGACAAGTGTACCTTTGGCGCTAAAGAAGTGTCGTTCTTAGGGCACTGCATCACTCCTGAAGGAGTCCAGAGCCTCCCTGAAAAGGTAGCAGCCGTTTAGGACTTCACCGGGCCCTCGACCGTCAAAGCTCTGCAGGAATTTTTGGGCATGATCAACTATTATCACCGTTTTCTGCCAGCCATTGCCACCACTCTTGCTCCCCTCTACGCCTTCCTCAAGGGTAAGCCAAAGGACCTGAAGTGGGGTCCCCTTCAAGAAGCGGCCTTCTGCAATGCAAAGAAGGCCCTATCAATCGCTGCGGCTCTCACTTTTCCTATCCCACATGCCCCTCTCCGTCTCTCCAGCGATGCCAGCGACGTCGCAATTGGTGCAGTACTCAAGCAGGTGGTCAACAGCTCGCCCCGCCCATTGGCCTTCTTCAGCAGAAAACTGTCCAAGGCAGAATCGGGTTATTCTACCTTCGATCGCGAATTGCTGGCGGTGCACTTGGCTGTCCGTCACTTTCGCCATTTCTTAGAAGGTACGCCCTTCGTCATTCGCACAGACCACATGCCTCTGGTGCACGCCTTCACTTGACAGCCTGACGCCTGGTCCCCCCGTCAACGCCGACATCTCTCCGCCGTGGCTGAATACAATTGCACCCTTCAATACGTCCTTGGGAAAATGAATCACGTTACCGATGCCCTGTCAAGAAACACGTTGGCTGCCGTTCAACTGGGATTGGATTACAATGCCCTGGCTGAAGCCCAATGACAGAATCCAGAGTATAAGCATCTAGGACATCCTACAGGTCCCTCCGTTGGAAAGACTTCCCCCTCGAAGACTCTAACACCACCCTCCTCTGTGACGTCAGTACTGGTAGACCGTGACCTTGGATCCCTGCTCCCATGTGCCGGCAGGTGTTCGATTTCATTCACGGCCTTTCACATCCCTCGTGCCGTTCTACTGCACAGCTGCTGAAGGCAAAATTCATTTGGCACGGCATTTCTAAGGATGCTAAGGATTGGTTGCGCACCTGTACTTCTTGTCAAACTTTCAAAGTACATCGACACACGGATTCAGGAGTGGGCACCTTTCCTCAACCTCAGCGTCGTTTCGCACACATTCACGTCGACGTTGTAGGTCCCCTACCCACATCACAAGGATATCGCTACCTGTTTACCATCATCGACCGCTCCACTTGTTGGCCTGAAGCCATTCCCATGGAAATTGCAACATCCGCCTCATGCATATCTGCCTTACTCTCAGGATGGATTGCAAGATTTGGTATCCCTCAGCATATTACTTCTGACAGGGGTACCACTTTCACCTCTTAATTGTGGACATCATTAGCGAATCTCCTGGGCATCACCCTACATCACAAAACGGCCTACAACCCCGCTGCCCATGGAATGGTTGAACGTTTTCATCGCACCCTCAAAGCAGCTTTGATGTCCCGCTACAAGGATTCCAACTGGTTTCCTCAGCTTCACTGGGTCCTCCTGGGACTAAGGACCACTCCTAAAGACGCCCTCGACGTCTCGGCAGCTGAAATGGTGTATGGCGATCCGTTGGTCGTCCCTGCCGAATTTTTTCCTTCTACAACCTCCTCCGATGATCTCCAGCGAATACATCACGTCGTGGGAAAATTTACTTCATGCTGTCAGACTTACAAGCCCCCAGCGAAGCATCACATACCGACAGACATGCACTCTGCAACGCACATCTTCCTGCGCAACGACACTAGCAAGCCACTGCTAACGCCCCCTTACATGGGCCCTTTCCTTGTGATCCGACGCAGTCCGAAAGCATTCCTACTAAACATTCGTGGCAAAGAAGACTGGGTCTCCATTGATCGTCTAAAACTTGCTTATATCCAGCCAGATGACCCGCCTACAGTTCACCTCTCTAGATCAGGGTACCATATTTAACATGTACAGTATGTCATTTTTAGGGGGGGAGCCATGTACCAACCGTGTGTCACGCGATCGCACATAGTTCATTTTGTGTATATAATATGCTTGTATCTTCGCTCTTCCCTCGCACTAAAATGAACCAGATTGAACATGTCTGCTTCTTTCCTCTGTAACAGTGTCTGTTTTTCAAACATGAAATTTCTTGTTGCTTTGAAGTTTTGTATATAAAGAAGAGTATTCTATAATAAATTTAGTCAGTTGCTTTCAACCTGCCTTTGAGTCACAACCTTCTTTCGGCCGTCACAAACCCTTATTCAATTTGGGTTATGCAATAAAAATGTAAGAAGACTCCAAGAATTTCAGTTGGATGACATTTCTTTGTCTCTCAGTGATAATGAAATTTTCTTTTGAAAACTCATGACTGGATTCAAATGAATGGTCACTAAAGGCCAAAATTGGGTTCCTTCATGAAGGTCTATTGGTGCGTACCAATCTCCCCATGTACTATGAATTCTGAAAGATTGAATAACTTATAGTAGTAGTGTAAGGCCAAAGGAAGTGAAGCACCAAGTCCAGAGGGGACAGTTTCATTCCGTCAATGACAGATTCACCAACGCTATTTGTGAGAGAACTCAAACGGAAATTCCTTTAATGTATCAAGACGCATTAAAAAAAAACATTGCTTGGTCCACTCTAAATGCAAATGGTCTTAGGTAGTGTATGCAGTAGATCTCTCTCTCTCTCTCTCTCTCTCTCTCTCTCTCTCTCTCTCTCTCTCCTTCCAGATTGCGTGACAAAACATGGAATGCTTTCCAATGAATGTGCTAGAGGCTGGACTCCTACAGACTTTTCACTTTAACTTTAAGGAAAATCTAAAACATATTAGATATTTTCAATGTAATTCTGTGTCTCTAAAAAAGTAGATTTCTTTACAATATAACAGTTGAAATTGTTGGGATACACAAAATATTACTGCAATTCACTATAGTATTTCTTCTGCATGTCTCTTCTGTTCATTACCCTGGCTATTTTCCGAACTTAGCTACATTCAGCAATGGCGATCTTGGGCTTTTTGCATTGGACTTTACTATATGGTGTTGCTCTTTTTCTTGTACTACTAATAATAATAACAACAACAACAATAATAATAATAATAATAATAATAATAATAATAATAATAATAATAATAATAATAATTAGCTACTTTAAACAATGGTTATCTTAGGCATTTTGCATTTGGCTTAGCAATTGGTGTTACTGTTTTGCTTGTACTATTATAATAATAATAATAATAATAATAATAATAATAAAAAAATAATAATAATAATAATAATAATAATAATAATAATAATAATAATTAAAATTAGCTACTTTAAACAATGGTTATCTTGTGCATTTTGCATTTGGCTTAGCAATTGGTGTTACTGTTTTGCTTGTACTATTATTATTATTAATAATAATAATAATAATAATAATAATCATCATCATTTTCATCATCATCATCATCATCATCATAATTATTATTATTGTTATTATTATTATTATTATTATTATTTTTATTAGTATTATTATTATTATTATTATTATCTAAAGTAATTGCTGCCTCAGTGGCGTTAATTTTGTAATAATATGATTTTTTTTTTATCTTTTTTTTCTCTCCATTTTTGCATTTTGCCTGGACATGTGATCATTATTATTAAAAGGGAAGAGAATAACCAGTCCAATGAATCAAGGTCGACTCCTACAGAGCTAGCCCATCAAGTAATAATGAAAATGAAATGGTTCATGAGACAGGTAGTGGAGACCATATTATTCACAATTCTTCTTAAATTGACAATATACTAGTACTAATTATCGAAGAACAGATACTGGATACAAAGCAAGATTCTTTTTCGTGGATCACATTCACTATGGGTGTATGCACAAAGTAATAATCACTATTTACACAAAATTTTGAAACCCGTAGAATTAGGTAAATAATTGTAAAATCATTCGACTCAACCGGTTTCGACCTGGGAGAACGAGATTCAAGGATAGATAAATAGGGAGAAGGGGATTAGGATTTTGATGAATATAGGATGCCAAGCTACTTATATTTCAGGTTGCTTGGGATGTGGGATACAGGGTAATGGCTATTCCGCTACTTTATCGTTATGTCAATGAACCTTTTCTTATCTTAGAGGTGCCCCTGCCTCATCGGGTTTCTTAAGTGGGTCTTTGGAGTGTTATAGAAGGGGTCAGACCCCATTGCTTAACTATGAAAATGGATGTGTTTGCTGGAGCTTATTCTAACGGTTTGCTGCTTCGCCATGGTGTCTTTGATAGTAATGGATTGCCCAATGGTGGAGGTGATAATGCCTGGAGGATAGTTGCCTCTGGTTAACCATCATGCTTCCTGGGATTAGGGTGTTTGATTCAGCTTATGGATAAGGCCTATCTTGTCCTCCACGCCGGACAGAGATGCCATGTACTTGGTGAAATAGGTCGAGATTGTCAGAGATATGGTTGGTATAGACCTTATACACATCTGCGATAAGGTTCCTTCCTAAAAAGTGTTGAGGTCAGGTAATTTTTGTTTTATGAATAGCTCTTAAAATATCATAAGTGCTTTCTGTCAGAGCATGGCCGATTATGTTAACTTTCTTGACTATATGCTCACTTTTTTTAAGCACTTGGAGGCAATGGATTTTTATTGCACCATTTTGCATGCAACAAGAAAATCTTTTTGATATACGCACGGTCTTCATCATAATGTAGATGCCACAAAATCCCTGAATTGGGTATTTTAATCGGTGTATGAAGTTAGTCTACTTTAATTCTTCCGGGCTGGGTCTGGGTTTCTCTTCATTTTTAGGTCTTACATTTTTTTCTAATTGTCAATATATTATTCGGCTGATTTCTGTCTCCTCTACAGTGGCAAAAACCTTGCCTTTTATTGAATATCGCAGAGCCTTTTCGTCTTCTAGGTGGTTCGAGTTCATAAGGCCTTTATAGTAGAGGTTTATTTTTGTTGTGGTGTCAACATAATCAGGATGTTCGTTTCTGTACCATTGATCCATCTCATTCTTGATCTTCCGGTTAATGACCCTATGTGAAAAGCTATTATTTACAAGGACTTTAGTAATCTTTCTATGAAATTCTTCATGGGTGCCTTTCCATGAAGAAAAGTAAGAAATGGTTCTGCAAACAAAAGCCTTTAACTGGCAGTTTTACACCTAGTTGGGAACTTGCTGTCACCCTTCAGACTATGCTAAGACTTGTGCGTTTAACATACACGGAAGTGTTGAAGCTAATGTTGCATGTCTTCACAATTCTGTCAAGGATGGCGAGACGTACTTGGTTGTTACTTTGTGCATGCATACACCAATGGTGAAAGGGATCATGTCGAGGACTCTTATTTTGTACCTGTTTTTTTAATTATGTGCACTGGTATGTTTTCAATTAAGAAGCATTATAAATGATATGATCTCTAATACCTTTCTTATGAAGTATGTCCCTGTCCCAGTTACTGGCGGAATGCCGTAATGAGGAAATAAAGATAATAAAAATTATTGAAAAATTATCTTGCAGTGGCCCTTATAACTCTATTTTGGCAGGAAGCAGAATGATATGTTGATGTTTTACTTTTGTTGAAAGAGGTACTAAAGGAGATGCCACCCTCCATGACCTTCTTCAGCACCCACATGTGATTTTCCACAAAACAGTCACTTTTGTACGACTTCACGCCTGGAGGTTATACATTATCTCTACGCAAGTAGACGCTTTTCACAGGCAATGATAGAGAATGCCTAGTTACCTCAAGAAGTCGTTCACTGTCCTGTACCACGTGAAGTGGACTATATTCTGTGGTTGGTGTTTGGTCTCGGCGGTAAAAGACTACCACTCTGTGTTAAGTGAATTGAAAGATGGACTTATTTTACTTCATCTTGCTCTCTCTTAGCATGGAAAGGACTCTACAAGCTGGCCTACGTCCGACTGCACGTAAGAATCCTTTTTAAACAAGTTTTACTTGTGTAGTCTGAAATAATGTATATATTTTTTAGCGTTCTTTCTACTTACGACAGGGAGTTGGGCTAAGTCCAGGTTTAAGTTTGAAGGTGGTTAATATCCCCCCTAACTCTACCTGGCAAAGTCACAGTGTTCGTTTACACACATTCACCATGGTTGCTGAGGCCATCAAACTCTCCAGCTATATCAGATAGAGATTTTCTGAGGTGTCAGGGTATCTCTCTAACTTTTTTAAGCTCAGAGCTGTACCTCAGGTCAAGTTTTCCAGCTAGTAGAAATTTGAAGTCTCACCTACCTAAGGGTGAATATCAATACTAAAGAGCGAGGGGTTTCTATTCCTCTAAGAACAAAAGACAAATTTGGAATCAATTTATATTTTCGTTAACTATATAAATTTATCATATAATTTCCATATGTGAATACACTTTTCAGACACGAGCTCTCGCAGCCATGCACTTGGTATAATGATGTTGGTTTTAAGTTTATAAAAAAAAAAAAACACACAATAAGTATGGGCGAACGTTTCAAGTTCAACGACACTCTCCCTGATTATGGCGGTCCTTTGATTTTTTACAATTATCCAAAATGCACCCTTCGAAATCAATTCCACAGGGTTGCTAATGACTGCTCTGGTTATATTAAAATAGACAAAATCCAGAATAAACCCTTCAAATTCATTTAATACCAATATCCAATATAACCAATTCGAAATTCTCTCACAAACATCCAACTGCCTTGCGCTTCCTCTCTTACTAAAGACAGGAAGGGGAAGACAGGAAAGCCTTTTACTGCCGACGAGCCCTATTAATCAACTAAAAAAACTTTATGGGGTTTCGGTATTTCAGAAGTTTCACACGTTACTATGCAAGTTATCCAATAATTAGTCTATTATTATTCACTTATAGATTTTCCATATATTTACGTTCAATTTTATTGATCATTAGACTGCATTTATTCTTTTTCATACATATAAAGCTTATTGCTTGTATACTTATAAAATGCAAGTTAGTTAAGGTTATGCTTTGTATTTCATGTATATTTTATATTGCAGATATAACTTAAAGAATATGCGAAAGATAGGCATTCGCAATGGAACTTGTGCCTAAGACTAAACTATAAGGGAAGACGATTATTGTTTAAGACGTGTTAACAGTCAGATTTCTTGTCATCGCATATGGTATTCAGATATGCTCAGAAAAGATGCTCTGATTTTCCAACATTAAGGTCTGTGATTTTGGTTTCTAAAGGTACGCATTTGCGCTTACATTAGTGGGATAATGGCTTCTCGGAGTGGCCTTAGCCTCTATTAGGACCTGTTGCAATATAATCTCGTACTTTGATAAAGTACCCATGTAGTGAGAGTTATAATCATATATAAATTAAATATCTGACCTTACCTTAATCTTTTCATCAATAAACGCAAGAAAAATATGCAAATTTCAATGATAGCTTGACCTTGAAGGGCAATATATTCAATGCATGCTTCTTGTTTTATATATGGCGAATGCATTGTTATATTTGTTTTGTAGACTTGAGTGGGCATTACCGGATTGCTATACCACAATTTCACCTGAGAATGATAAAAATAAAAATTCAGAGCTTGATATATATATATATATATATATATATATATATATATATATATATATATATATATATATATATATTTATATATATATATATATATATATATATATATATATATATATGTATATATATATATACATATATATATATATATATATATATATATATATATATATATATATATACATATATATAT
>NC_090754.1:2700564-2708064 GCF_036898095.1 Palaemon carinicauda | reverse complement strand
GAGTCCTCCTTCTCTCCTTATTAATGGCAATATGGTCATCTGCTCTTTTTAATGGCCACATGGTGAAGGCCATGTATAATTGCGAATGTTCCTGTGATGAAAAAGAATATCTCCAATAACAATATTGTTTGCTAGACAGTAACTTATAAAGTGTGCTCCATTTTTATTTGCTATTTCGCTAAAACCTTCGACACCCATCACATATCTACTATATATATATATATATATATATATATATATATATATATATATATATATATATATATATATATATATATATATATATATATATATACAAATATATATATATATATATATATATATATATATATATATATATATATATATATATATATATATATACATATATATATATATATATATATATATATGTTATGTTAAATTAAGTTATTTCATCGTTTATGAATAAATTCGGTCTTCGGCAGGAGTAAATGTTAGCTGCCCTTTTCATAAGAGTTCGGTGATAACCTTCGCCCCTCGTCCTTCGTTAATTAGTGAATGGCCATTAACTCTTTTGTTTACTTTTTTTTTTTGAGTATTTGCTCTTTAGTGAGAGCCGTGGACGAGACTACTGCTACCTGGAATGAGGAGTTCGGACCCTACCTTGATCACAGACGTGGTTCCTAATTTAGCAGCCGTTGGTGGACGCCTTTTTTTTTCTCATAAGGAATTGTGCCTTTGAAGGATTATTTCGCAGGTGTCTTTGAGCCACCCGCGGTAAATTATACACATCTTTGGATCACGGCCCACGTATGCAGGGGTATTGTCACCTGCGATAGCCACCTCGCTTGTTACTTCCTGCAAGTGTATGTGTCACTTGCGACCTTCGTTTTGCGTAATTTTCCCCGCCTGAGGATGCCGCGGGAAGACGGTGCCGTCGTTCCGTCCCGGCAGTGTTGGAGGTACTATTGCCGTGATCAAAGAGCGTCATCACATCTGTACGCTGCTCGTCTGTGGACCAAGGGTCTGTTAGGAGGAACGTAGGGAGTCATTACCCAGGTAAAGTTACGATCTTTTCATTAGCGTTATGGATACGCCCAGGCCGTTTATCTGGTGTTAATGATACTCCCTCTGATGCTGATGAACGTTCGTCCCCTCTCTGTCGTCTAATCCATGTATGGATAAGTACTGTTATAAGTTATTCCATGGATAGTTAATACAGTGTTGAGATATATACATATATCTATAAATTATGAACCTCAGCATAATTCTTTTATGTGAATGTATTTAAGTATTTATGCATTTAGTTTAATGTGGTATGTGCATTTGTATGCTGTCTCGTGTTATGTTTTATTATTTGGTATTGGGTTTAGCCTTTAACGTTTGTGTGTAGGTAGGTAATTTTAGAGTTTTCTGCCTTTTCATTTCTCCTGTCTTCCTTCTGCCTATCCGTTTAGTAATAGGTAGTGGTTTGTTGATATTTGTGAGCCCAGCTTAGTATATGAGCCATACTTTTGATATGTTTAGTTTTTCTATGCTAGGGTTTAGATTATTAGCTATAGGTTAACCTTGTGTTTTTAGAGGACTCAGTATATTAGTCCTCCAGGTCATTTCATAACACATCGGTGTTTGTCTTAGGAGCTTTATGTTACTCCTGATACAAGATTGAATTCATTTAAGTGTACTGTAATAAATGTTGTTAGATTTTTCCAGTGTTTTTGTTCTGTCTTCCCTTAGTTCACCGAGTTACATGAATAATGTAATGCCTACGACTCCTTTAAAAATTAAAGTTTAAAGAATCAGAACTATGGCGTACACAGGTCGTAACAAGTGGCGACCGTGACAGGACCGTACGCAGGTGTACTCGGTGTTTTGGGGGAGCAGTTCAACTCTGGAGGGGTGTGACAGTATTTATTGTTGATATTTTATTTTTAGTTCGGTTGCTTTCCTTCCCCATAGGATATTATTTTCATTAAAATGGAGGACTTTACTTTTGACCCGTCGAAATTCTTGGGTTCGGCTGACTGTTTAAAATATTTAGGAGTTTTGACAAGGGCTTATTTGGTACGGTGTGCCCTGTGGTTGGAGATCCCTCATAAGTCCTCTGACACTCCTGGTTAAGGAAAAAGTGTCCCTAGGTTTGGCTGAGGGCAATGAGTTAGCTAGAGGCCTAGCCAGTGATTTTGAGAGTGGCACTGATTTTGGGTTGGACCAAGAGGGGTCCATAGTCGATGATGTGAGCTTAAATCCTGGTTTGTCCCTGTTCGCTGATCCCCCTGCAGTAAAGGTTATGTATGAAGGTCCGGCCAATTTTCCTATTTCGGCCAGGACTCTGTGCCCAACCATGTAACACCTTCCGCTCCTGTATTGGCCCAGGGGCAGGAAGGGTTCAATATAATTTGTAAGAGGATTGAATTATTGAAGCTGCAGTTTGAGGAGGACGAGAGAGCCGGAAATATGAGATTGAGTTGGTCAAGCTTAAGCTTGAGTTGGTCAAGGTGCAAGGGTCCCCTAATCATTTTAGTTCTCTCTATAGCTCATCATCAGACAAATTTAATATTTTGGCTGCTTTAAAGTTAATTCCAATTTTTGATGAAGGGAGCGTACCAGAATTTTTTAAAGCTTTTAAGAGAATTGCCACCCGGTTGTCTTGGCCCACAGAAATGTGGACGGTACTCATACAGTGTAGATTGAGGGGCAAGGCACTCCGGGTGTATAATGCATTGGAAGAGGGCCTTGCCAGAGATTATGACAAAGTAAAGGCTTTGGTTCTAAGGACCAATGATTTGGTCCCTGAGGCCTATCGCCAGAGATTCCGAACCACTGGCAAGCCCAATTCTATGTCTTATGTTGAGTACGCTCGTTTCAAGGAGGAGCAGTTTGACAACTGACTGAAAAGTCATCAAGTTGCTTCCTTCTCTTCCTTGAGGGAACTGATAGTACTGGGGGAGTTTAAGAAGGTGTGTAGCAAAGAATTGAGGGTTCACCTGGAGGACACTAAAATTTTAACTTTATCCAAGGCGGCTCAAGTAGCTGATGAGTTTGTCTTGACCCATCGGGCTGGGTCAGGTAATTTCTCGTCCTCATCCCCTAATAATAATAGTAGTTTGTCTTCTAAGTCAAATAACCCCTTTAAAAACCAATCTAGTACCCCAAATAGTAGCATGAGCAATCATGTTGATAGAGGCCTCAGAAACGACTCGAGTGGTGGGCACACTCTGGTTTTTTCTAACCGTGGCAATTGAGGTAAAACCAATCAAGTTAGAGGTAATTGCTTTTGGTGTAATAAGCCAGGGCATCGACAAGCTGAATGTAGAGCCAGGAGCCGTTACCTCCAAAAAAATCAAAATAATGCTAATCAGCCTACGCCAATCTCACTAATTTCAAATAATTCTATTTCAGAGAGTAAGAATGGCAAAACTTTTGATCCCCAGGTTAGTAGTGAACCAGATGTAGGTAAAGTAAAACCTGTATTGTGTGATTCCACTGGTAATTTATGACCATTTAACAAATATGTCTACCCAGGAAAATTTAAATCTGAGACCTCTACACTTTATGTTAAATTCTTGAGGGACACAGGATCCACTAGATCTCTGGTGTTGGCAGGGTCCTAACTTAGTTCCTTATACTGGAGAATATGTGGTCCTGGGAGGATTTCCCGATACGGTGGTTTCTGTTCCTTTAGTAAGGGCGGAGCTGTCCTTCCAGGGGTATCACAAGGTTACCGAGCTGGCGGTAGTTGAGAGCCTGCCGATACCAGGAATAGACGGAATCCTTGGGAATGATATGTTGAGTGCAGAGGGGCAGGAATTATTTCCTATTCTTTCGGTCACAGCTTGCCCTGTGGCAATAACTACTCGAGCCTCTGCTAAGCGTGCAGCGGAAGCTGATAATGATAATGACCTAAATTTAAGTAGTTTAGAAGTAGAGGTAGAGAAGCCCGGGTTAGTAGAAGGTAGTAGTAGTAGTAGTAGTTCTAGTTTTGGAATATTTAAATTATTGAAACCTGATTGTGACCGTCTCTCTTTCATACAGGCCCAGAAAGATGAATTTTCATTCGAGTTAGGTAATACGGACGATTTGACCAGGCCCAGGTTTGTGGTTTTGAAAGGATTGTTTTATAGGGTCAGTCGTCCCCCAGCTCATCAACTAAATGTGACTTCTTGTTTGAGACAAATTGTCGTACCTACCAAGTTTAGGGAGGCTGTGTTAAGCCTTGCACATGAGGACTCCTTTTCTGGCCACTTAGGCTTAAGTAAAACTTTTTGTAGGTTGAGTAAATGTTTTTGGTGGCCAGGAATGAAGTCTTCGGTGAAGAGATTTTTAAGAACTTGTGAAGTGTGTCAGGTGATGGGTAAACCCAATCAACCTATTCCCAAGGCTCCTCTTAACCCAGTTCCTTCAATTGGAGAACCCTTTGCAGAATTGGTAATTGATGTGGTAGGACCTCTGCCTAGGACGAAGTTAGGATTTACGCATCTCCTGACCATAATGGATAGAGCATCACGTTTTCCTGAGGCCTTTCCAATGAGGAAAGTTACCTCAAAAGCTGTCTTTGACAAATTAGTGGAGTTTTTCTCTAGGTATGGACTGCCTTGTAAAATTCAGTCAGATTGTGGCTCGAATTTTACAAGCAGGGTATTTAAGAGTAAGTGTGCTGAACTGGCCATTAAGCACATTACCAGTGTACCCTACCATCCTGAGAGTCAGGGTGTGGTGGAAAGATTTCACCAGACCCTTAAGTATTTATTGAAAAAATATTGTTATGAGCAAGGAGAGGATTGGGATAAGGTGCTTCCCTTTGCTCTCTTTGCCATAAGGAATTTTCCCAATTCTTCTACTGGCGTTGCTCCCTTTTAATTAATATTTGGGCACAAGATTCGAGGACTTTTGGAAATCTTCTATGAATTGCTCGAAGCAAATCAGAGAGGAGAGTGTACGGTGGGAGAAGTTGTTAGTGAACTTAAGTCCAAGTTAGCCATAGCTTGGAAGTATGCCAAAGAAAATTTGTCTGCTTCCCAAGCTACGATGAAAACCAAATTTGACCAGAAGTGTAAGGTACGTTCATTTGAGTCAGGTGACTTAGTATTAGTTTTAAGCATAGACCCTGACAACTTCCTTGAACCCAGGTACAAGGGCCCCTGGAAGGTTTTGAGGAAGTTATCCGAGGTCAATTAAGAAGTTGAAGCCCCTGGAACTCGACGTAAATGTAAAATTTTCCACATAAACAGGTTGAAATCTTACTCTTCTGATAGACGGGGTCCTTTGGCCATTGTTTTTGAGCCAGTTATGAGTGTGGTTGCACCTGTTGAGGAAAACTTGGAAGATGTTTTGGACCATGTGCCTTTAGATGCTCTAGGTAATAACTTAAAAGATTTAGGTGTATTAAAAGAGGGGTTAGAGCATCCTGAGGCACCTCAGACACAAGATATACTAAGCCTAATTATGGAATTTTCTGACTTGTTTCAGGACTCTCCAAGAAGGACGAGGTTGCTACAGCATGATGTTGATGTTGGGGACGCTTCTCCAGTTAAACAAAGCCCGTATCGCCTCAGTCCAGAGAAGCGTGCCATTGTGGAAGAAGAAATTAAATACATGCTGGAGCACAATCTCATACAACCATCAGTAAGCCCATGGAGTTCTCCTATAATCTTGGTGAAGAAGCCTGATGGTAAATTTCGTATGTGTGTTGACTATTGGAGGGTAAACTCGGTTACTAAAAATGATTCCTTTCCTCTTCCCCGTATTAAGGATTGTCTGGACCTGATAGGTCCTGCAAGGTTCATTACAAAATTGGATCTGTTAAAGGGGTATTGGCAGGTCCCCCTATCTGTCCGTGCCCGTGAAATTTCAGCATTTTTGACGCCCTCAGGGCTTTACGTGTGCAAAGTAATGCCCTTTGGGATGAAGAACGCTGCCTGTATTTTCCAGCGTCTGATGAACAGGGTGATTTGTGGCCTGGAAGGTACAGAAATCTATGGTACACAGCAACGACTGGCGGACCCACCTGGTAAGATTAAGAAAAGTTTTTGAGGCACTTAGGGCCGCCGGTCTTGTTGTGAATCTGAGTAAATGTAAGTTTGGGAAAGCTAAAGTTAGTTATTTGGGTCACGAGATTGGCTTGGGTAAAGTTGCTCCTAAGCAAGCCAATCTCGAGGCCATAGTTGCTTTGAAGAGACCGTGTAATGTCAGAGAGGTTCGTAAAGTGCTGGGTATGTTGGGATATTACCGTAGGTTTGTCCGAAACTTCTCTGACCTTGCACAGCCTCTAACTAATTTATGGAAAAAAGGGCAGGAATTTATTTGGTCTTCTCGATGCGAAGAAGCATTTTTAAAACTTAAGATGTTACTCGTGTCTAATCCACTATTGGTTTCTCCCAATTTTCAGAAACCATTCATCATAGCCGTGGATGCCAGTGACGTAGTAATTGAGGGAGTCCTCTTTCAAAGGAGTGATGATGGTGAAGTACGCCCTGTATCTTACTACAGCCGTAAGTTACTGGAGGCGGAAAGAAAGTACTCTACCATTGAGAAAGAGACTCTGGCATTGGTGCGGACATTGGTACATTTGAAACCATATGTAACTAACTTTTTGTTCCCTATAGAAATTTGGACCGACCACAATCCGCTGGTATTCATTGAACGTATGAAGGGATCAAACCAGAGGATTCTGCGTTGGGCCCTTCCACTACAAGAGTTCAATTTAATTACAAAACACATCAAAGGGGTGGATAATTGCATCCCGGATTCTCTCTCGTGTCTAAGTTTTGGTCTCTCCCTCTGTTTCTTGGGACCCTCTCGGTACTCCTGGTTGCATGTGTTGAGTTTACATCCATGTCTCGAGGTATGAATATATTTAGCTTAGGTAAAAAATTTGTACTCTTGCAAATTGTTCCAGGACCTAGGTTGGTGTGGATAATTCTATTTTTTTTTTTTTTTTTGTATGCCTACTAAATGTTTGGTGATGTATTTAAAATCTGCTATGTTCTTGTCCTTTTGTTTAGGTTTAAGATGTTTTTACCTTGTGATTGGTTTATTACTGTAGATACTACGTTTAAGACTCTTTACGTTTTTTTTTTTTATTATTGGTTTAAGATATTTTATCTTATCAGTGGTTTGTAGTAGCTTTAGAGTGTTCCCTTATTTTTTTTTTATTTTTTTTTTTTTTTTGTGGCCCTGCATTTTCTGATGTTTTGTCCAGCCTTGTGGCTTATCATAAAAAAAAAAAAATTGCATTTAGTGAATGAAAATTATTTTTATTGTGGGAGTAAGGTTTTATGTTAAATTAAATTATTTCATTGTTTATAAATAAATTCGGTCTTCGGCAGGAGTAAATGTTAACTGCCCTTTTCATAAGAATTCGGTGATAACCTTCGCCCCTTGTCCTTCGTTAATTAGTGAATGGCCATTAACTCTTTTGTTTACTTTTTTTTCGAGTGTTTGCTCTTTAGTGAGAGCCGTGGACGAGGCTACTGCTGCCTGGAATGAGGAGTTCGGACCCTACCTTGATCACAGACATGGATCCTAATTTAACAGCCG
>NC_090754.1:2693064-2698064 GCF_036898095.1 Palaemon carinicauda | reverse complement strand
GCAATGCATACAATGATGAAGACAAATTAGTAAATGCTAAGATTAAATAAAATCGTTTCCTGGACCAAATCCAAAATTTAGAAGAGAATATTAGTGTCATTCAAGAAAAGTTCTACAGGTGGTACTTCCATTACTTGTTGAAATGTGATCCTGAAGTTCGGAATTCTATTCATGATAATAGTGACAATCTAGGTTCCGATGGGGTATTCGTAATATACGTGATAGGTACCACGTAACCCCTGTTACCACTATTAGAGGTATAGATATTTTGAAAAAAAGATTTAAAATTTATGAATGATGTTAAAGTCTGCTGGAAATATCCAGGAAAACATTCCACCAAAGAATGTAATTCGCAACAGTTATTATTATTATTATTATTATTATTATTATTATTATTATTATTATTATTATTATTATTATTATTATTATTTATTATAATTATTATTATAATTATTATTATTATTATTGTTATTATTATTATTATTATTATTTTTATTATTATTATTATTATTATTATTATTATTATTATTATTATTATTATTATTATTATTATTACTTGCTTAGCTACAACCCTAGTTGGAGAAGCAGGATAATAATAAGCACAGTGGCTCCAACTGGAAAATAGCCCAATGAGAAAAGGAAACAAGGAAAAATTAAAACGGTAACAACATTAGAATAAATATTTCCTATATAAACTATAAAAGACTTTAACGAAAGAAGTGGAAGAGAAATAAGATACAATAGTGTGTCCGAGTGTATTCTTAACCTAGAGAATTCTAACTCAAGACAGTGTAAGACCATGTTACAGAGGCTCTGGCACTACCCAAGACTAGAGTACAATGGTTGTATTTTGGAGTGTCCTTCTCCTAGAACTGCTTACCATACCCAAAGAGTCTCTTCTACCCTTGCCAAGAGGAAAGTACATGGAGAGAATACTAAACTGCCATGTGCCAATGTAATTACCTACTTAGAAGGAAAATTAGCGAATACTCTAAAACAAATTATCTGTGAAGTATCTCGAATTATATAATGGGAAATGTAAATAGAAAACAAGGCTGCCAGAGTTATACAGTGAACAGGAACTAGGCTGGAGGAACGTAGAGAGTAGAGGTCCCCTTTTTGTTTTGTTTCTTGTTGTTGTCGGCTACCCCCCAAAATTGGGGGAAGTTCCTTGGTATATGTATGTATATATATATATATATATATATATATATATATATATATATATATATATATATATATATATATATATACACATATATATATATATATATATATATATATATATATATATATATATATATATATATATATATATATACAGTATATATATATATATATATATATATATATATATATATATATATATATATATGAGGAATATATATGT
The DNA here is from genome assembly GCF_036898095.1 of Palaemon carinicauda. NCBI lineage: Eukaryota > Metazoa > Arthropoda > Malacostraca > Decapoda > Palaemonidae > Palaemon > Palaemon carinicauda. The sequence goes on along the minus strand of NC_090754.1, from coordinate 2,696,674 downwards.
ATATATATATATATATATATATATATATATATATATATATATATATATATATATATATGAGGAATATATATATGTATATATATATATATATATATATATATATATATATATATATATATATATATATATATATATATATATATATAAATTTGTATTGTTTAAAACCTAAGAAGATAATATAACTAGATCATTTATATTCACAAATATTCAACATTAGATTAATGCTACACCTGATCCACAGAAAAAAATTGACAAGATTCAAAAGTAAAAAACAAGATGAAGCTACCAGGAATATCAAGAGAGCATAGAAATAAACTGTACAATCAATCCAATGTCAATATCTGAAGAAATATATGGAGAAAGAAACTCTTGTAGTCTAACTAATATAATGAAGAGCAAATAAAAGCATCGATGGATGTATATTTCAAAAATCAGAGGAAATGACTATATTTACACCAGTTCTGAAAAGTGCTCAAGATTATCAGGGATTAAGTTTTTATAGACCTATTTCGAATCTCCCCTTTATTTCAAAAGTGCTAGAATATGTAATTTTTTTAACAGTTAATTATTCACTTAGAAGAAATAAAAGCTTTGTCAAACAATCAGTCTGCTTATGCAAAATTTTATTCTACGGAGACAGCTTTCTGTTCTGTTGGAAATGATATGCTGGAAATGATGGATGAAAACAAATTTGTTTTTTTTTTTTAATATTTCTTGTTTGTAGTATCGCTTTTAATATAGTTGTGCATGAACTTCTACGAAATTATCTATCGTATATCGGTATTGAATACCATTGCTTTTGAATACCCAAAAGACTATTTGGTTAACAAAAATTACTGTGTGCAAATTGGAAACTCTTATTCATCATATGAACCTTCAAACAGAAGGTTACCTTAGGGGAATGTACTGGACTTAATCAAATTTTGTATCTATGATTTTGGTCTGTCGAAAATACTGCAAAAGCATGGGGATAAGCTCAAACTATTTGCAGAAGATATACAATTTTACTTCTCTATAAGTGATATAGACGACACTACTGAAACTCTAAACCGAATTCTTGCCAGTGTTAGGGAATGCATTACAATCAAATAACTATAATTAAATGAAAATAGAACTGAGTTTCTGGTAATTGGAAAGAAAAACAGCATATACAAACCTTTGGTGATATTCAAATAAACATAAATAACAACTATGCCCTAATATCTACTAAAGTCTGTGATCTTGAATGTAACTTGTCTCGCAATGCCCAAATTAATAATGTAATAAAAACTGCGGGTTATCGTCTTAGAATTTTTTTTTTTATAAAGAAAAACCCGAATGAGGTTTCTGTAAAATAAATTTTGATAAATTGTTATTACCAGGATAGCCTACTGTAACTCCATCTGCTACAATTTATCATAAGGGCAGCATAAGAAATTACATAACATAATAAACAGTGAAGCAAGACTTATAAAAGATGTCCCACCCCGAGAAAGGATCACTCACATACTAGTTAATATCCCCTGGTGGTCTATTAAAGCAAAATTAGAGTTTAAGATATGTACAATAAACCATGAAGTTATCTGAGCCGTACGTCCAATATACCTAAGAGTATTGCTATATATTGTGCAGCAAACAAATTGTGTTGGAACAAGAATAGTTACAAATGGTTTAAAATTATTGGAACGTAGAAGTACGTCTATTGCAAGCACTAGAGCCTTTAAATATGAGGCCACGAGACTATACAATAAGCTACCACTAGAAATTCGAAAGATTGAAGATAATAAGGCTTTCAAGAAGAAACTGGAAACATACTTGTTTCTCAAAGTGCTTTGATACTGTACATTTGACAATAGATGAGCAATATGCAGTGTGAACTGTTGAAAGTTTTCGAGCAAGCATGATAGAATTACTGTGAAGGTCCTGTAGCGAGCAGGGTTCCCCTGTTGTATAGGACAAGAAAAGTAGCTCAAAAAGTAAAGTAATTACAGATATGGTCTGTGGTTGAATACCCACTTCTAAAGTCTGCCTTGTCTCTTAGTTGATTAAAGTCTATCTTTCTAGCCATTGTGCCTAGTATGATCTTTGTAAATATATTATATATTGATGACAGTAAACTTATTGACCAGTGATTTTTCAGGTCTTTTGTCTCTTCGTTTTTGTGAATTTGTAAAACAATAAAGTTTTACCAAGCTGTAAGTAAAGAGCATTCATACAGATGTTTTGAGGGAGAGTTAAGCCAGTTTTACTACTATGAAATCTCTACTATCTATTATCAAAACCATTTCAAGGTTACCTTTTCCTGCTACTTTGCCTCTGTTCATGCCGTCAAATATTCTTTCTTTCTTCTCTTCATGGTACTTCTAGTTTAGGTTCAGGATTCTCATTATTTCTATTGGAAAATTTATTTCTTATATCACTATTGTATAGCTTTGTATTGTATCAGATATGTACCACAAACGCTTGTACACTGTAACAGCATTTATTTTTTTTTACTTTGTCGTTATCGCTCTCCCCTGGCACAGACAACCTGTTTATAAATGTATATGCTTGTCTCTTTGTGCTTAGATTTTAGTGCTGTTCTTGATTGGACTAGGTTGTATAAATACTCATGCTCTGCCCAAATAAAGTTAGTTACATTCACTTCACTAATCAGTCAATACCTACTAGGTGCCTCCACACATTGGTGACCATCTGAGTCTCCATCTCCCTCCCGCTTTTCCCCACACTGATGTCCTATTGTTTGATGATGCCGCCCTCAGACACTGATTCTGCTATCAATGCTACGCCCCTGAAACTACCATCCTTCAACAGTGGAGAAGCATTCACCATGCTCCAGCATGTTGAAGTCCAGTTTCGAATCAAGGGTGTGACTCAGCCAAGTACCAAAGCAAAGTACATTCTCACAGCAAACCATGAAGACACTTGTCCGGAAATTTTCGATTGGCTGTACGAGCAAGGGTCACAAATAACGTACAACACCCTCAAATCATACCTCCTGGAGCAGTACACATCATCACTAGCCGTCAGCATAGCAAGTAACTTTCAGCTCTTTCAACAACCTATGATGAACCAAAGGACTTCGCTCACCCTCAGGGAAATGAATAGTATCTCTCGTCTAGAACCTGCTGCAGACGGCTCTCCTTGTGAAGTGAATGTACTGTGTGCCCTTTGAGTAGGGTGTCTACCCGAACCTGTACGCGCTACCATCATTCATGTAAATGTTGTGGCCATAAGGGACATCCTGACTAAAGACGATGCCCATATGAAGAGCCACTTAACCACCTTCAAGTCCTCCATCAACAATCCTGACGAAGTAGCCAACTATTCAAGATCGACTGAAACTGACTTGAATGTGGTAGGACATAGACGCCTATCCCATGACATGTCGCAGCGGGGACAAAACCGCCAACAACCAACCACTCGCTTACACCCAACCAACGACCTTTACAGCTGCTTACTGATGCCCACCGGCTGCAGTTATGATACTACCACTCCATATGCAAGGCTGCTGTGAAAAAAATTTACAAATGGTTGTCAGGGCCAAAAAACATATAAGTAGGCCCTAGCAGTGGCTTCCCTGTCACTAAACTTTTCTTTTTACACTACACAGGCATTGGTGTGTGATTTT
>NC_090754.1:2675564-2678064 GCF_036898095.1 Palaemon carinicauda | reverse complement strand
CACCCTTGATTCGAAACTGGACTTCAACATGCTGGAGCATGGTGAATGCTTCTCCACTGTTGAAGGATGGTAGTTTCAGGGGCGTAGCATTGATAGCAGAATCAGTGTCTGAGGGCGGCATCATCAAACAATAGGACATCAGTGTGGGGAAAAGCGGGAGGGAGATGGAGACTCAGATGGTCACCAATGTGTGGAGGCACCTAGTAGGTATTGACTGATTAGTGAAGTGAATGTAACTAACTTTATTTGGGCAGAGCATGAGTATTTATACAACCTAGTCCAATCAAGAAACAGCACTAAAATCTAAGCACAAAGAGACAAGCATATACATTTATAAACAGGTTGTCTGTGCCAGGGGAGAGCGATAACGACAAAGTAAAAAAAAATAAATGCTGTTACAGTGTACAAGCGTTTGTGGTACATATCTGATACAATACAAAGCTATACAATAGTGATATAAGAAATAATTTTCCAATAGAAATAATGAGAATCCTGAACCTAAACTAGAAGTACCATGAAGAGAAGAAAGAAAGAATATTTGACGGCATGAACAGAGGCAAAGTAGCAGGAAAAGGTAACCTTGAAATGGTTTTGATAATAGATAGTAGAGATTTCATAGTAGTAAAACTGGCTTAACTCTCCCTCAAAACATCTGTATGAATGCTCTTTACTTACAGCTTGGTAAAACTTTATTGTTTTACAAATTCACAAAAACGAAGAGACAAAAGACCTGAAAATCACTGGTCAATAAGTTTACTGTCATCAATATATAATATATTTACAAAGATCATACTAGGCACAATGGCTAGAAAGATAGACTTTAATCAACTAAGAGACAAGGCAGACTTTAGAAGTGGGTATTCAACCACAGACCATATCTGTAATTACTTTACTTTTTGAGCTACTTTTCTTGTCCTATACAACAGGGGAACCCTGCTCGCTACAGGACCTTCACAGTAATTCTATCATGCTTGCTCGAAAACTTTCAACAGTTCACACTGCATATTGCTCATCTATTGTCAAATGTACAGTATCAAAGCACTTTGAGAAACAAGTATGTTTCCAGTTTCTTCTTGAAAGCCTTATTATCTTCAATCTTTCGAATTTCTAGTGGTAGCTTATTGTATAGTCTCGTGGCCTCATATTTAAAGGCTCTAGTGCTTGCAATAGACGTACTTCTACGTTCCAATAATTTTAAACCATTTGTAACTATTCTTGTTCCAACACAATTTGTTTGCTGCACAATATATAGCAATACTCTTAGGTATATTGGACGTACGGCTCAGATAACTTCATGGTTTATTGTACATATCTTAAACTCTAATTTTGCTTTAATAGACCACCAGGGGATATTAACTAGTATGTGAGTGATCCTTTCTCGGGGTGGGACATCTTTTATAAGTCTTGCTTCACTGTTTATTATGTTATGTAATTTCTTATGCTGCCCTTATGATAAATTGTAGCAGATGGAGTTACAGTAGGCTATCCTGGTAATAACAATTTATCAAAATTTATTTTACAGAAACCTCATTCGGGTTTTTCTTTATAAAAAAAAAAATTCTAAGACGATAACCCGCAGTTTTTATTACATTATTAATTTGGGCATTGCGAGACAAGTTACATTCAAGATCACAGACTTTAGTAGATATTAGGGCATAGTTGTTATTTATGTTTATTTGAATATCACAAAGGTTTGTATATGCTGTTTTTCTTTCCAATTACCAGAAACTCAGTTCTATTTTCATTTAATTATAGTTATTTGATTGTAATGCATTCCCTAACACTGGCAAGAATTCGGTTTAGAGTTTCAGTAGTGTCGTCTATATCACTTATAGAGAAGTAAAATTGTATATCTTCTGCAAATAGTTTGAGCTTATCCCCATGCTTTTGCAGTATTTTCGACAGACCAAAATCATAGATACAAAATTTGATTAAGTCCAGTACATTCCCCTAAGGTAACCTTCTGTTTGAAGGTTCATATGATGAATAAGAGTTTCCAATTTGCACACAGTAATTTTTGTTAACCAAATAGTCTTTTGGGTATTCAAAAGCAATGGTATTCAATACCGATATACGATAGATAATTTCGTAGAAGTTCATGCACAACTATATTAAAAGCGATACTACAAACAAGAAATATTAAAAAAAAAAACAAAATTTGTTTTCATCCATCATTTCCAGCATATCATTTCCAACAGAACAGAAAGCTGTCTCCGTAGAATAAAATTTTGCATAAGCAGACTGATTGTTTGACAAAGCTTTTATTTCTTCTAAGTGAATAATTAACTGTTAAAAAAATTACATATTCTAGCACTTTTGAAATAAAGGGGAGATTCGAAATAGGTCTATAAAAACTTAATCCCTGATAATCTTGAGCACTTTTCAGAACTGGTGTAAATATAGTCATTTCCTCTGATTTTTGAAATATACATCCATCGATGCTTTTATTTGCTCTTCATTATATTAGTTAGACTACAAGAGTTTCTTTCTCCATATATTT
>NC_090754.1:2663064-2670564 GCF_036898095.1 Palaemon carinicauda | reverse complement strand
CATCCACGGCTATGATGAATGGTTTCTGAAAATTGGGAGAAACCAATAGTGGATTAGACACGAGTAACATCTTAAGTTTTAAAAATGCTTCTTCGCATCGAGAAGACCAAATAAATTCCTGCCCTTTTTTCCATAAATTAGTTAGAGGCTGTGCAAGGTCAGAGAAGTTTCGGACAAACCTACGGTAATATCCCAACATACCCAGCACTTTACGAACCTCTCTGACATTACACGGTCTCTTCAAAGCAACTATGGCCTCGAGATTGGCTTGCTTAGGAGCAACTTTACCCAAGCCAATCTCGTGACCCAAATAACTAACTTTAGCTTTCCCAAACTTACATTTACTCAGATTCACAACAAGACCGGCGGCCCTAAGTGCCTCAAAAACTTTTCTTAATCTTACCAGGTGGGTCCGCCAGTCGTTGCTGTGTACCATAGATTTCTGTACCTTCCAGGCCACAAATCACCCTGTTCATCAGACGCTGGAAAATACAGGCAGCGTTCTTCATCCCAAAGGGCATTACTTTGCACACGTAAAGCCCTGAGGGCGTCAAAAATGCTGAAATTTCACGGGCACGGACAGATAGGGGGACCTGCCAATACCCCTTTAACAGATCCAATTTTGTAATGAACCTTGCAGGACCTATCAGGTCCAGACAATCCTTAATACGGGGAAGAGGAAAGGAATCATTTTTAGTAACCGAGTTTACCCTCCAATAGTCAACACACATACGAAATTTACCATCAGGCTTCTTCACCAAGATTATAGGAGAACTCCATGGGCTTACTGATGGTTGTATGAGATTGTGCTCCAGCATGTATTTAATTTCTTCTTCCACAATGGCACGCTTCTCTGGACTGAGGCGATACGGGCTTTGTTTAACTGGAGAAGCGTCCCCAACATCAACATCATGCTGTAGCAACCTCGTCCTTCTTGGAGAGTCCTGAAACAAGTCAGAAAATTCCATAATTAGGCTTAGTATATCTTGTGTCTGAGGTGCCTCAGGATGCTCTAACCCCTCTTTTAATACACCTAAATCTTTTAAGTTATTACCTAGAGCATCTAAAGGCACATGGTCCAAAACATCTTCCAAGTTTTCCTCAACAGGTGCAACCACACTCATAACTGGCTCAAAAACAATGGCCAAAGGACCCCGTCTATCAGAAGAGTAAGATTTCAACCTGTTTATGTGGAAAATTTTACATTTACGTCGAGTTCCAGGGGCTTCAACTTCTTAATTGACCTCGGATAACTTCCTCAAAACCTTCCAGGGGCCCTTGTACCTGGGTTCAAGGAAGTTGTCAGGGTCTATGCTTAAAACTAATACTAAGTCACCTGACTCAAATGAACGTACCTTACACTTCTGGTCAAATTTGGTTTTCATCGTAGCTTGGGAAGCAGACAAATTTTCTTTGGCATACTTCCAAGCTATGGCTAACTTGGACTTAAGTTCACTAACAACTTCTCCCACCGTACACTCTCCTCTCTGATTTGCTTCGAGCAATTCATAGAAGATTTCCAAAAGTCCTCGAATCTTGTGCCCAAATATTAATTAAAAGGGAGCAACGCCAGTAGAAGAATTGGGAAAATTCCTTATGGCAAAGAGAGCAAAGGGAAGCACCTTATCCCAATCCTCTCCTTGCTCATAACAATATTTTTTCAATAAATACTTAAGGGTCTGGTGAAATCTTTCCACCACACCCTGACTCTCAGGATGGTAGGGTACACTGGTAATGTGCTTAATGGCCAGTTCAGCACACTTACTCTTAAATACCCTGCTTGTAAAATTCGAGCCACAATCTGACTGAATTTTACAAGGCAGTCCATACCTAGAGAAAAACTCCACTAATTTGTCAAAGACAGCTTTTGAGGTAACTTTCCTCATTGGAAAGGCCTCAGGAAAACGTGATGCTCTATCCATTATGGTCAGGAGATGCGTAAATCCTAACTTCGTCCTAGGCAGAGGTCCTACCACATCAATTACCAATTCTGCAAAGGGTTCTCCAATTGAAGGAACTGGGTTAAGAGGAGCCTTGGGAATAGGTTGATTGGGTTTACCCATCACCTGACACACTTCACAAGTTCTTAAAAATCTCTTCACCGAAGACTTCATTCCTGGCCACCAAAAACATTTACTCAACCTACAAAAAGTTTTACTTAAGCCTAAGTGGCCAGAAAAGGAGTCCTCATGTGCAAGGCTTAACACAGCCTCCCTAAACTTGGTAGGTACGACAATTTGTCTCAAACAAGAAGTCACATTTAGTTGATGAGCTGGGGGACGACTGACCCTATAAAACAATCCTTTCAAAACCACAAACCTGGGCCTGGTCAAATCGTCCGTATTACCTAACTCGAATGAAAATTCATCTTTCTGGGCCTGTATGAAAGAGAGACGGTCACAATCAGGTTTCAATAATTTAAATATTCCAAAACTAGAACTACTACTACTACTACTACCTTCTACTAACCCGGGCTTCTCTACCTCTACTTCTAAACTACTTAAATTTAGGTCATTATCATTATCAGCTTCCGCTGCACGCTTAGCAGAGGCTCGAGTAGTTATTGCCACAGGGCAAGCTGTGACCGAAAGAATAGGAAATAATTCCTGCCCCTCTGCACTCAACATATCATTCCCAAGGATTCCGTCTATTCCTGGTATCGGCAGGCTCTCAACTACCGCCAGCTCGGTAACCTTGTGATACCCCTGGAAGGACAGCTCCGCCCTTACTAAAGGAACAGAAACCACCGTATCGGGAAATCCTCCCAGGACCACATATTCTCCAGTATAAGGAACTAAGTTAGGACCCTGCCAACACCAGAGATCTAGTGGATCCTGTGTCCCTCAAGAATTTAACATAAAGTGTAGAGGTCTCAGATTTAAATTTTCCTGGGTAGACATATTTGTTAAATGGTCATAAATTACCAGTGGAATCACACAATACAGGTTTTACTTTACCTACATCTGGTTCACTACTAACCTGGGGATCAAAAGTTTTGCCATTCTTACTCTCTGAAATAGAATTATTTGAAATTAGTGAGATTGGCGTAGGCTGATTAGCATTATTTTGATTTTTTTGGAGGTAACGGCTCCTGGCTCTACATTCAGCTTGTCGATGCCCTGGCTTATTACACCAAAAGCAATTACCTCTAACTTGATTGGTTTTACCTCAATTGCCACGGTTAGAAAAAACCAGAGTGTGCCCACCACTCGAGTCGTTTCTGAGGCCTCTATCAACATGATTGCTCATGCTACTATTTGGGGTACTAGATTGGTTTTTAAAGGGGTTATTTGACTTAGAAGACAAACTACTATTATTATTAGGGGATGAGGACGAGAAATTACCTGACCCAGCCCGATGGGTCAAGACAAACTCATCAGCTACTTGAGCCGCCTTGGATAAAGTTAAAATTTTAGTGTCCTCCAGGTGAACCCTCAATTCTTTGCTACACACCTTCTTAAACTCCCCCAGTACTATCAGTTCCCTCAAGGAAGAGAAGGAAGCAACTTGATGACTTTTCAGTCAGTTGTCAAACTGCTCCTCCTTGAAACGAGCGTACTCAACATAAGACATAGAATTGGGCTTGCCAGTGGTTCGGAATCTCTGGCGATAGGCCTCAGGGACCAAATCATTGGTCCTTAGAACCAAAGCCTTTACTTTGTCATAATCTCTGGCAAGGCCCTCTTCCAATGCATTATACACCCGGAGTGCCTTGCCCCTCAATCTACACTGTATGAGTACCGTCCACATTTCTGTGGGCCAAGACAACCGGGTGGCAATTCTCTTAAAAGCTTTAAAAAATTCTGGTACGCTCCCTTCATCAAAAATTGGAATTAACTTTAAAGCAGCCAAAATATTAAATTTGTCTGATGATGAGCTATAGAGAGAACTAAAATGATTAGGGGACCCTTGCACCTTGACCAACTCAAGCTTAAGCTTGACCAACTCAATCTCATATTTCCGGCTCTCTCGTCCTCCTCAAACTGCAGCTTCAATAATTCAATCCTCTTACAAATTATATTGAACCCTTCCTGCCCCTGGGCCAATACAGGAGCGGAAGGTGTTACATGGTTGGGCACAGAGTCCTGGCCGAAATAGGAAAATTGGCCGGACCTTCATACATAACCTTTACTGCAGGGGGATCAGCGAACAGGGACAAACCAGGATTTAAGCTCACATCATCGACTATGGACCCCTCTTGGTCCAACCCAAAATCAGTGCCACTCTCAAAATCACTGGCTAGGCCTCTAGCTAACTCATTGCCCTCAGCCAAACCTAGGGACACTTTTTCCTTAACCAGGAGTGTCAGAGGACTTATGAGGGATCTCCAACCACAGGGCACACCGTACCAAATAAGCCCTTGTCAAAACTCCTAAATATTTTAAACAGTCAGCCGAACCCAAGAATTTCGACGGGTCAAAAGTAAAGTCCTCCATTTTAATGAAAATAATATCCTATGGGGAAGGAAAGCAACCGAACTAAAAATAAAATATCAACAATAAATACTGTCACACCCCTCCAGAGTTGAACTGCTCCCCCAAAACACCGAGTACACCTGCGTACGGTCCTGTCACGGTCGCCACTTGTTACGACCTGTGTACGCCATAGTTCTGATTCTTTAAACTTTAATTTTTAAAGGAGTCGTAGGCATTACATTATTCATGTAACTCGGTGAACTAAGGGAAGACAGAACAAAAACACTGGAAAAATCTAACAACATTTATTACAGTACACTTAAATGAATTCAATCTTGTATCAGGAGTAACATAAAGCTCCTAAGACAAACACCGATGTGTTATGAAATGACCTGGAGGACTAATATACTGAGTCCTCTAAAAACACAAGGTTAACCTATAGCTAATAATCTAAACCCTAGCATAGAAAAACTAAACATATAAAAAGTATGGCTCATATACTAAGCTGGGCTCACAAATATCAACAAACCACTACCTATTACTAAACGGATAGGCAGAAGGAAGACAGGAGAAATGAAAAGGCAGAAAACTCTAAAATTACCTACCTACACACAAACGTTAAAGGCTAAACCCAATACCAAATAATAAAACATAACACGAGACAGCATACAAATGCACATACCACATTAAACTAAATGCATAAATACTTAAATACATTCACATAAAAGAATTATGCTGAGGTTCATAATTTATAGATATATGTATATATCTCAACACTGTATTAACTATCCATGGAATAACTTATAACAGTACTTATCCATACATGGATTAGACGACAGAGAGGGGACGAACGTTCATCAGCATCAGAGGGAGTATCATTAACACCAGATAAACGGCCTGGGCGTATCCATAACGCTAATGAAAAGATCGTAACTTTACCTGGGTAATGACTCCCTACGTTCCTCCTAACAGACCCTTGGTCCACAGACGAGCAGCATACAGATGTGATGACGCTCTTTGATCACGGCAATAGTACCTCCAACACTGCCGGGACGGAACGACGGCACCGTCTTCCCGCGGCATCCTCAGGCGGGGAAAATTACGCAAAACGAAGGTCGCAAGTGACACATACACTTGCAGGAAGTAACAAGCGAGGTGGCTATCGCAGGTGACAATACCCCTGCATACGTGGGCCGTGATCCAAAGATGTGTATAATTTACCGCGGGTGGCTCAAAGACACCTGCGAAATAATCCTTCAAAGGCACAATTCCTTATGAGAAAAAAAAAGGCGTCCACCAACGGCTGCTAAATTAGGAACCACGTCTGTGATCAAGGTAGGGTCCGAACTCCTCATTCCAGGTAGCAGTAGTCTCGTCCACGGCTCTCACTAAAGAGCAAATACTCAAAAAAAAAAAGTAAACAAAAGAGTTAATGGCCATTCACTAATTAACGAAGGACGAGGGGCGAAGGTTATCACCGAACTCTTATGAAAAGGGCAGCTAACATTTACTCCTGCCGAAGACCGAATTTATTCATAAACGATGAAATAACTTAATTTAACATAACATATATATATATATATATATATATATGTATATATATATATATATATATATATATATATATATATATATATATATATATATATATATATATATATATATATATATATATATATATTTATATATATATATATATATATATATATATATATATATATATATATATATATATATATATATATATATATATATATATATATATATAGTAGATATGTGATGGGTGTCGAAGGTTTTAGCGAAATAGCAAATAAAAATGGAGCACACTTTATAAGTTACTGTCTAGCAAACAATATTGTTATTGGAGATATTCTTTTTCATCACAGGAACATTCGCAATTATACATGGCCTTCACCATGTGGCCATTAAAAAGAGCAGATGACCATATTGCCATTAATAAGGAGAGAAGGAGGACTCTGAGTAATGTAAGAAGCTATAGAGGTGCAGATACTGGTAGTAATTGCTAGTTCCTCATTGCCACACTGAAATCAAAACTGAAAGCTCTCAACAGAAAGACAGCTAGAATACCTAGACTTGATACCGCTTTTAGAAAAAGAGATACATATGCAATTGAAAGTAGGAGTCGATTTGCAGTCTTAGACACTTTAAGAAACGAAGAACAGACTAATAATGAAGGATGGTGTGATATTAAGAACATATATCAGTCAGTTGGTAGTGAAGTTTTGAGACACGCAATTACAAGGAGAAAGCCATGGATATCAAATGATACTTGTGATATTATAAAAAGGAGACAAAGAAAGAAATTGATTGTTGAAAGTTTTCGAGAAACTGATAAAAAATACAAGGTTGAGCATGCTAAGTATTCTAGTATTGATAATGAGGTCAAAAGAAAAGTCAGGAATGACTGAAGAGACTATTGAGACAGTAAAGCAGATAGGAATGGCAAAGCTATGAATTCAGGAAGTGGCTATGGTGTAGGAATTGCTCATAGAATTATTAATGAAATCTCTATTGGGGCGCAGAAGAAAAAGCATATACCCATCAGAAAAGAGAGATGGTTCTGTTATAGCAACAGAAGATGAAGAGAGACAACGTTAGATGGAGCACTTAAGTGTGGGTATGAATAGGGGATATGAAGGGAATATTTTGATTGATATACCTGAAGTTGAAGAAGACCTTCATGAGCCCATAAAGGATTTCAATGTGTTTGAAGTCGAGGCTATCCTAACAAACTTAAGAGATGGAAAGCCCGGGGTACGATGGCATTACTACCGAGATGACACTGGCAGAAAATGAAGTCTCCCAGACTTTTATAAGATTATTTTGTAGAATAGGGCATGAAGAGGCAAAACCTGATGAATGGGAGCTAGGAGGGTTGGGGAAAATAGCAAACAAAGGAGACCTGACTGAATGCAATAATTACAGAGGCATAACACTTACATCAGTTTTTATGGAATTATATACAGTATGCTTACTCTGAAGACACTGGGTAGAAAGACTGATGGAAAGCTGAGAGATGCACAACTAGGATTTAGAAAATGTAGAGGTTACAATGACTAAATTT
>NC_090754.1:2658064-2660564 GCF_036898095.1 Palaemon carinicauda | reverse complement strand
GTAGAGGCTCTGGTGCAACCTAAGACTCGAGAGCAAAGGTTTTATTTTAAAGTGTAATTCTTCCATAAGTAAAAAGCTTCTTCTATTGTACCTTGACCAAGAGTAAAGAAGCCACTGAACGATACATTATAGTTGTTAACCTACTTGAGCGAAGAAGAATAATTGTTTGGTAATCTTAGTGTTGTCAGGTATATGAAGACAGTAGGTACTGTAGAAAGAATAGGCCAGACTATTTGGTGTATGTGTAGGCAAGGAAAAATAAGTCCTGACCTGAGAGAGGGATGCAATGTAGTAGTACTCACTTGCTAGTCAAAAGACCCAGCAACTCTAGCGGTAGTATCTCAACGTTTGACTTGTTTCCTTTCCTTTGTTCTAAATGGGTAACTTGTTTATAATTATTACCGATTTGTTTATATTTGTGCTTGCTAATCGCTTTTTTTTTCAAATTCCATCACCTAGTGTTTTTTTTTTTTTTTTTTTTTTCTTTTTTTTTTTTTTTTTTTTTGAAGATATGTAGTTCAACTGAAAGATTTTAGACAAAATTAGTTGGTTACAATTTTTCACCTTGTTCATGACAGGGAAATATTACGAGTTACTATTAGGATAATCACGTGCATACCGAAATATATTGGTGTGCTATAGTCTTTACACTTATTGATCGAAGATACACGCTTGAAAACGTATTAAATTATGCATTGAAATAAAAAAAAATATAAATTTTATCCCTGGTAACAAAAGGAATATCTGTTGATGTATATTGAGATATAAATCTACCTAATAAAAAAAAAAAACATATATGTTTAATGTTTACCACATTACTCATGCAATCATCATTATAGATATCTAATCTTCGATAGACTGAGAAAAAGAAAGGTAATAAAAATCTGATAGAAGTCATCTGGGAAGCTTTTGAAGTTTCCCGAGTTAATGGAGCTTGGATTTAATTTTACAGATTCATTTATATTCTATATTAATATTCCCATACAAGATCCCAGATTTACTCATAACATGAACTATTGAATGAATAATTTCATATAACTATTGATAGGAAATGATGTTGTAATAAGATACTTTAACATAATCACACAAACACACAAATATACATATCTATACACAGATGGAGGTGGACTGGGAATGCTCTTCGCTCTCACCACGAGAGATTAGTTCACCAAACGTTCAGCTGAGCTCTAAAAGACACTAGAAGAGATGAAAGACCCAGGCCTACCTGGCTGAGAACTATGAAGCGCAAAGTAGTTGATGAATGGGGAAGTAGTGAATTAAAATCTCAAGATAGAGACGACTGGCGAGATCTAATTGAAGCCTGATGGGTCAATAGGCGTAGGTGGAGATAATAAAACACAAACAAGCAGGTATCTACCTATCTATCTATCTATCTATCTATCTATCTATCTATCTATCTATCTATATATATATATATATATATATATATATATATATATATATATATATATATATATATACATATATACATATATACATATATATATATATATATATATATATATATATATATATATATATATATATGTGTGTGTATATATATACACACACACACACACACACACATATATATATATATATATATATATATATATATATATATATATATATATATATATATATATATATGTATGTATGTATACCATCACTATAGCACTGTTTCGACAAATTTATGTCTTTATATTTCATAAGATAATCAAAATCTTTCACACTCAAATCAGAATGCGATGCATGTAGTCTCTGTTATGGTGCAGGTCGGCATGTGTTCGTATGCGTATCCCCTTGTGTTCATGTGTTTAGGTATACTGTATATTGTATATCGATGTGACAAAAAAAATCGGTCCCGGTACATTCAATCCAAATAAATTACCCCAGATAATAAGAGCCTTGAATTATTGGGAAACTGCCCAAGAAAACCTTAACTAATTATTGTTCAAAATAACAAAGCCAATGTAAATAAAGGCAAAAAATTTATTTATATATGTTAATTTTTCAGACAGATAACACGAGAGAGTAGGAAACTTTGGTCTAAGAGAATTTGGTCCCGAGGAAGTTTTATCCCAGTCTTTATTATTGTAATTCTAAGAAAATACAGATTTAATTGATCAGAACGAATAAAATAATCTAACTGATAAGAGTGTCGAAATCTCATGTATAAACCAGAAAAGTGTATTCAAATATACAGTTGCCTTCAATACAATATATTGAACAAGATATATATAGTAATTCAAATTTATCATATAAAAAATCATATATAATATTTCAATTTATCAAACACTTTGAAAAAAGATAATTAAGTTAGTCTGATGACATTCGGATTAGCAATTAACTTTAGAAAACTTTAATTATTCCCTGATCGAGGAAGAATTTTTTTTGTAATATTAGTGTTATCAGGTGTATGAAGACAGAGTGGTATGTAGAAAGAAAAAGAGAAACTCACTGTATATGGAGGCGAAGGGAAAATAAATTGTGATTAAGG
>NC_090754.1:2645678-2648178 GCF_036898095.1 Palaemon carinicauda | reverse complement strand
ATTTGTATATATATATATATATATATATATATATATATATATATATATATATAAGGAAGAAAACGTAAGGGACATGATGCCATAGATTTTAAAATATGTATTGTAATAGTTTTACAGCAAGATATGAATTTATTACTCAGATATCTTTACTTTTTAAATTGCTGCCTAATTAACATTTACATATTACATAGTGTACTTTATGAGTATACCTGACGGAAATATAATTTCTTTTTTTCTCTATGGTCAATATATGATAATATATGAAAAAGTGTTAATTTTATATGAAATATGGATTACAATAAACCGAGGAAACACACGCCCTCAGTTTCTTCGAGAATCGATTGCTTAACACTCGTCCCATACAATCTCATTTTCACTAATAAAGAGAGAAGGAGGACTCTGAGAAATGAAAGTAATTATAGAGGTGCAGATATTGGAAGTGATCACTCTACATTGCCACACTGAAATTAAAGCTCAAAGCACTCAACAGAAATGTAAATAATATACCTAGGTTTGATACAAGTAAGCATCTAGAAGAGGAGTACAGAAAAACTTTTTCCATTAAATTCAGGAATCAATTTGGAGTATTAGAGACTTTAATAGAAGAATAGCAGGCAATTAACAAAGACTCTTGTGATATTAAGACCATATATCAGCAATTTGGTAGCAAAATTTTTGGACATTCATTTACAAGGAGAAAGTCATGTATATTTGGGATACTATAAAAAGAAGACAAAGACAGAAATTATTTGCTGAATATTTTTGAGGAAGTAATGAGAATTACAAGGTAGAGCATACTAAGTATTCCAGTACTGATCGTGAGGTCAAAGGAAATGCCAGGAATGATTTGAAACAATGTTTAGACAGGAAGCAGATGAGGGTGAAAACTCTATGAATTGAGGGAGTGGCTATGGTGTCAGGATTGCTCATAGAATTATTAATGAAATGTCTTAATGGCCAAAAAAAAACATATACCCATCGAAAAGAGAGATGGATCTGTTAGAACAACAGAAGTTGGAGAAAGGCAACTTTGGATGAAACTCTTTAATGAGGTCATGAATAGGAGATATGAAGGTAATGGTTTTATCAACATACCTGAAGCTGAGGAATACGTATATGTGCCCATTAATGAGTTCAGAGTGTTGGAAGACAAAGCTATCATTAAAAAACTCATAAGATGGAAAGCCCTGGATGTGATGAAATTACTTCTGAGATGATATTGGCTGAAAATGAAATGACTCCCAGAATACATAGAAAATTATATTTGTAGAATGTGGCATGAGGAGGCAAAGCCTGATATATATATATATATATATTTATATATATATATATATATATATATATATATATATATATATATATATATATATATATATATTTAAATATATATATATATATATATATATATATATATATATATATATATATATATATATATATATATATATATATATATATATATATATATATATATATATATTATATATATATATATATATATATATATATATATATATATATATATATATATATATATATATATATATATATATATATATATATATATATATATATATATATATATATATATATATATACATATATATATATATATATATATATATATATATATATATATATACATATTCATAAATATATATAGATCATAAATATATAAAGATCATGGACTGACAAGCTAAGAAAATTTGCGGTTATAGAGTGGCAGAGAAAGACCGTAAAGAGGCTCGAGAGAAAGGAAATATTCCATGCCTGAGTCCTGCAGCGGACTTGTTACGGTTGATTATGACCATGGTAAGTGAAGAAAGCATTAATATAGTGTAATGACGCAAAGCAACAGGAGAAAATGGTATAGCAATTGATTTAAAAATAGATGGAGAAGACTCTATGGTACTAAAACTGTCTGAACTCTACGCAAAATATCTGAAAGGATACTCTATTTCTACAGCCTATTAAAACTATATGATTTTACTAATTCAGAGAAACAGGAGACACAAAAGTCCAGAAAACAATAAGTTTATTCTCCTAATATATTAAATATTTACAAAAATCATAAGCCGAATAAAAAGGCTTTAATAAACGAAGAGAGCGGGCAGATTTCAAAAGCGGATCTTCAGTAAGTGGCCTTGGCATTGTAATTTACTAACTACTAGAAGCGTCGGAGTATGATGAATCTCTATGTATAGCATATATAGACTATGAAAAAGATTTTGATTCTGGCAAAACTTTAGCAGTAATGAAAGCACTTCAAAGACAAGGAATATATGAATCTTATGTTAGAACAGTTGAAGATATATATACATGCCCTACAGCAATCATAAAACTTCACATAGATAGTAAGGTTTCGATAGAAAAATGAGATAGGCAGGAGAACCACATCTCTTGTAACTTTTCACAGCATTAATAGAATAACTTTTTTGAAAACTCAAATTTGTAAAATGTAGGAATTAATATTAATGGTGATTACCTCAGCAGGGGATAT
>NC_090754.1:2623178-2640678 GCF_036898095.1 Palaemon carinicauda | reverse complement strand
TGTAGTGAAAGTCAAAAACAAGAATCTACTCGCCACCAGAAATGACCCCTTTTGGCAGGTGTCTAATGAGGTTGGATCTCCGCCCAGTTAACACCTGACCTCAGCCCAGGTAGCTGGTAAGGGAGTGTCATTGTTCTCTAATTCTCTATATGTATGTCCGTACGTTTACTTTCTCTATAAAATGTAAAGAAACCTCTCTCAATAAATCAGTCCTCTGAAGAAGTATCACGAAACTAGTCAGGACTTAATCGTATATTTCATATTTTCATTTTCCCTGTGGTTCTTCTGCATATATATATATATATATATATATATATATATATATATATATATATATATATATATATATATATATATATATATATATATATATATATATATATATATATATATACAGAGAGAGAGAGAGAGAGAGAGAGAGAGAGAGAGAGAGAGAGAGAGAGAGAGAGAGAGAGAGAGAGAGAGAGAGATCACCCAAAAAAATAACACATCTTCCACAAAGAAAAAAATATTTAAAGAAAATAATGCATAAAAAAATGTACACAATGCAATGCAAATGATTCCAATCATTTCTTCTTAAAACCTCTGCAACTGAAATACAGAATACCCAAAGAAAAAAAAATCATAACGACATCACTTCTACACAACCTCATCAATAACCTCCCTCTGGTTGCGGGCAATACAGGCTTTTTGGGCGGGAATGGGGTAGGAGTAGATATTCCTTCATCCCTCGATTTTACTTGTCTGGGTTTACGGCACAATTTTGCAACACAACTCACCACCACCGTTTTGCCATTTATTCAAATCACTACAACATATACACTTGCAACTTTCAACCAGTGGCCACTAGCTGTTTTCCAGAGAAAATCATTCATCTTCTCGCCCTTCTCTTATACATTAGGTATAAGTTAGTCACATCTACACATTCTCTAACACTGCCTATCCTATAAATACATGAATTATACAGTAGCCGCCTGACGGATCTCACCTGACCTATTTAACCTCTGATTGTTTTTTACTCAGCAATGTTATACGTATTGCCACATGCAGCAAAATTACCACAAACTTTTACGTATACATTAAGCATCATCATAAGAACACGTTGTTATCGTCAAGTTTATTCAAAAACACATCAAAAGAAGAAATGAGGTCTGCTCAAATAACAACAACAACAGCAAAGGAAAGAAAAATTCTACTCATCAACTCGAGGTATGTCACGCATGCAAGGGTAAGGAGGAACACTTTTTGAAAACTACCTCTTCAGGCATCACATGTATGTGTGCCTGATGATGTTCAGACACCGCACCATTAATAATGCTTTGTATCACAACTGTGTTAGATTTAACCGTCTTTACTCGGTACGGACCCAAATACGCTGGCTCTGGTCTGTGTTTCCTAGGTTGTAATCGTTTTAAATACACACAATCGACCACAAATACTTTTACCGGTAAAGTTTTGAGCCGACCATCATATTTTGAGCTATGATTTTCATTAGCTCTTTTCAAAAACCTTTCAGTGGTGTTCATTACTCTCCTCAATAGATTTAATAATATACACAGTATTGCTCAGTTGAATAATTTGGCAATTGTTGCGAATTAATAAGTACCGTATAAGGTAACACAGTATCCTGTCCATACACTAAAAAGAAAGGCGTGTTCCTGAGCGAAGCATGATATGCAATGTTCAAAGCTAGTTCAGCGGTAGGAAGCATGGCGTGCCAATGAAGGGGGTCATCGGCCACAAGTAACGCAAAATTCGCACTACTTCACTATTATGCGACTCTACCAACCCATTTGCTGAAGGTCTATATGCGGTCACTGAAAAGTGATCAATTTTCATCAAGTCCATGACCGATTTCACCACCTTATTTATAAACTCAAGACCATTATCACTTATCAAAATTTTCGGGCAACCAAACCTAGTAATGAAAGAGCACAGCGCCTGTGTTAATGAATTTGCCGATTTATCCAACATTGCGTAAGTATGAGTGTACTGAGTAAATGCATCCACAAATACACATATATACTTGTGTTGTGTTAAACCAGTAGGAAATGGACCTACTGCATCCATATGCACTCTATAAAATTTAATAAGAATTACAGGCCACTTTCTGTCTTCAGGTACAGTGTTTTTATGTTCTTTGAAACAGTTTCAAGCATGACATCCTTTTATATAATTTTCTATAGATTTTTTCATTCCTAACCAAAAGAAGGATTCAAGTGCTCTCCTCAATATTCTATCAATCCTATCAATCCCTAAATGCCCTTCATACGGACTTGCAGGTACAATGCGGATGGCTCGTTTAATCAAAGAGTTAGGAAGAACTACCCATGCACAGAATTCCCCTTCCCTCTTCTCGTAAGCACAATATAAGATATTATTTTCTATAAAGAAAT
Source organism: Palaemon carinicauda (assembly GCF_036898095.1). Lineage (NCBI taxonomy): Eukaryota > Metazoa > Arthropoda > Malacostraca > Decapoda > Palaemonidae > Palaemon > Palaemon carinicauda. Next base: position 2,638,282 of record NC_090754.1, on the reverse strand, counting down.
ACTCACGAGGAACCTTCAGAAATTACATATAACTCTCTGATTACCCTTTAATCACTGAACGGGATGTGAACTCTCCCGATGAGCAGGCAAAAGACGAGAGAGAGAGAGAGAGAGAGAGAGAGAGAGAGAGAGAGAGAGAGAGAGAGAGAGAGAGAGAGAGAGAGAGAGAGAGAGATACGTGCGGCGAAGAATATATGTGGGTGACTGAGAATTCGCCGCTCGCATCTCTCTCTCTCTCTCTCTCTCTCTCTCTCTCTCTCTCTCTCTCTCTCTCATCGGGAGAATTGACATCCCGTTCTCTATTTTCTCTATTTTGATGGTGGTCTTCAATATTTTGGTTACGTTCATCGTTCCTCTTTTGTGTCCTAGTTGTTACTCCTATTACTGCACATCTAGAGAGAGCATCAGGTACCTTGTTACCTTTACCTTCCATGTGGTGAAACCCCTATATATTAATCTCTAAAAATCTCTCAATCCACCTTGCTTGTCGAGAGGTCATATAATTTTTATAATACAAATCACATAAGGGGCGATGATCACTTTGCAACTCAATCGACTTATCTAATAAAAAGAACCGATACCTCTCTAGAACCCAAACAATAGCCAAAGCCTCTCGATCGAATGTGCTATAATTCTTTTCTACCTTTTTATCGCCCGGGAAACAAAACAAATGGGTTGCTCTCTGCCTTTATCATTTCGTTGAGAAACTACGCCACCAATAGCTACGCTACTCGCATCTGTTGTCACTAAAGACGGGCAATCAAATCTAGGATATGCGAGTAATTCATTGCTGGTTAAGGCAGCATTCAAATGGTTAAAGGCCCTTTCTTCTTCCCCTCCCCAATTTATTACTTTTTCTTTCTTTAAAGCATCTAATGGTCTCGCTATTTCTCCAAAACCTCTTATGAATACGTTAATACCCAGCAACCTCTAGGAACTCAGTTACTTCCTTAGAGTTACGTGGTCTGGAGATATCTCTAATAGTCGCTACATTACTGGGAAAGGGTTGAATATCTCATGGGGTTATTGTGTCCTAAAAATTCGACTTGTTTACAGAAAAACTTGCACTTTGACAAATTTATTTTCATACCATTAAGTTGCAATGCATCTAAAACTTTACAAATATTATTAATATGTTCTTCTCCCGTTTTCCCTGTAATTATGATATCGTCTAAATAAACAAGAATATTATGGCAAATTAAGGGTGACAAAACCGCCATCATTATTCTTGAGAAATGACTTGGAGCATTTTTAACACCGAAGGAAGAAAATTAAACTAAAATGGTTGATCGTTAGCTATAAATGCCGTTTGACATTTACTGTCTTCCTGAACGGTTATTTGATAGCATCTAGATTTTAAAACAACTGTTGAAAAATATTTACCATCCCAAACCTTCACAAACAATTCTTCAATTGAGGGCAATGGAAATGCATTATCCTTAGTGACTGCATTCAACTTCCTATAATCAACAAACAATCTTACCGAGCCATCCTTTTTCCTAACAGCTATAATTGGAGAAGCCCTGAGGGATTCGCTCTCCTCGATTATCCCTTGTTCCCTTAATTTAATAATTTCCCATTCTATTTCATCCTGGAAATGAGTGTGTACCTTATAAGGCCTTGACCTGATCGGATCTGCCTGCCCATTTTCAATGTTAAAGGGTAACCGATCAATCCTCCCGGGTGGCTCATCTCCAATTGCAATTACATCGGAATGATTATTGACAATGTCACTAACTAGAGGCTGATATTCTGAGGGACATAATTTTCGCGCTTGCATAATGAAATTCTGAGTGTGTTCGTCTGTGCGGGCTTGAGTTGTGGCTCCCCACATCCCATTATAAGCAATTTCACATAACTTTAATTCACACAGAATCACTTCCTAACACAATTCTTTTATTTGACAAATTAACTACCGTTATATCAGCTCTATTCTCTTTTATTTCTGTCAAGCCCTCTAAGATTACATGCACCCAATTGTCATGGTGTTTAACAACGACCTTGGTTCCTTCCGAGGAGGGCTCGTAAGTGTCTATGGAGACTACACTTCTCGTCTCTCAGGTACAGTTGTTACTTACTTTACTTACTTTGATGGCTGCTTTTCTGGTCCCATACAGCAGGGGAACCCCACTCTCTACAGGACCTCCACTGTCGATTTCCCTTGTTCGTTCACAGTATTTTTCTTTTCAAGTCACATATTGTTCATTTACTGTTAAATCGTCACTGTAAAAATACTCATGAAATAAGAAAGTCTTCAGTTTCCTCTTGAAAGCCTTAATATCTTCAATCATTCGAATGTTTCATGGGAGCTTATTATATAATCTCAGGGGCGCATATTTAAAGGCTCTGGAGCCCAAAGTGGACATAAATCTAGGTTCCAACAGTTTGAAGCCATTTGTAACTATTCACGTGTCGACACGATTTGTTGGCTGCGCAATATTTTGGACGACCGGTTCTGATAACTTAGTGGGTTATTGTACATATTTTAAATTAAATTTTTGCTTTAATCGGCAGCCAGTGTAAATCAATTAGTATAGGGGTGATCCTTTCTCTAGGTGGGACACCTTTTATCAGTCTTGCTCCTCTGTTTATTATGTTATGTAATCTCTTAATTAAGTTGGACTTTTGGTTAATTGTAGTAGATAGAGTTGCAGTAGTCAATCCTGGTAATAACACAGTTTATCACAAGTTTCTTAACTGAATTTTCGTCCAGGTACTTTCTTATAAACGCAATATTTCTTAGATGATAACTAGCACTTTTTATTATATTATTTATTTGGGCATTTAGAGACAGGTTACAGTCAAGAAATAAATCTAGATCTCGAACTTCACTTGATATCGGCACCGAGTCATTATTTATGTTAATTTGAATATCACCTAAGTTTCTCACGCTGTTTCTCTTACCCACCACAATGAGTTCAGTTTTGTTCTGATTCAATTTTAGTTGTTTAAATGTCATCCATTCTCTAACACTATCAAGGATTCAGTTTAGAGTTTCAGTAGTGCCATGTATATCATTTATGGAGAAGTAAAATTGTGTCATCTGCAAATAGTTTGAACTTCACGCCCTGCCTTTGTAGTATTTTCGATAGACCAATAGTATAGATGCAGAATAAGATTAGGCCAAGTACACTACCCTGGGGTACCCCTCTGCTTAAGGGTTCATATGATAAATAAGGGTTTCCAATTTGTACACAGTAATTTCTACCAACCAAGATGTCTTTTAGGTATTTGAAAGCATGATCTTCAACGCCGATGGACCGTAGCTCACTTAATAGCAGTTCATGTACAACTTTATCAAAAGCAGTACTGAGATAGAGCAATATTAAAATACCACATTTATTTTTATCCATCATTTATAGCATATCATTTACAACAGAGCAGATGGCTGTCTCCATAGAGTATAGTTTTCTGTAAGCAGATTGGTTGTCAGGCAAAGCTTCTATTACTTCTAAGAGGCTGACTAGTTGTTCAAGAATTGTATATTCAAGCACTTTTGAGACAAAGGATAGTTTGGAATAGGTCTATATGAGCTTAGTTCCTGGTAGTCCAGTGCATTTTTCAAAATTGGTATGACTATAGCCATTTTCTCAGATTTAGGAAACTTACATTCATCAATGCTTGCATTTGCTATTCTCATTATTATTTCGGGTAGACTAGAAAAGTCTCTCTCGCCACTTACTTTAGATATTGGCATAGGATTGATCGTGCAATTTGTTTACTTTGCTATCTTGATAATTCTGGTGATGTCATCTTGTGTTATGTTGTTAAATCGTATCAATTTTGTCTGTGTGCCTGGTGTATCATTAATCTGATGTTGAGTGTTTATAATTGATCTGGTTATGTTTTCAATTTTGTTTTTAAGGAATACTAGAAAATTATTTGCTAGTTCCTGGTCACTGTATCCATCAGGTATCTTCTTTTCTTTTATATTCCCCATTATACCATTCAGGAGACGATATAACTTATGTCTGTTGCTGCTTCAATGATCTTTCTCTTATAGTATTCACTTTTTTTCTTTCATAGTAGGTAGTTATATTGACACGCAGCAGTTTTATATTCTACCCAAGTACTTTCAGTTTTTAACCTATTCCACTTTCTTTCTTTACGTCTTTTTCCCTCTTTTTTACAAAAGTCTCTCCATCAAACCAAGGAGATTGGTCTTTTATGGTTGTAGTCTTTTCCATCGGTGGGAACATAATATCATATTCACTTTTACTCACTTTATTGTAAGTGGTCATAAGCTCCTAACAGACGTTGGTCATCATGATCACAGGGAATGTTGATAGCATCATTTACTTTCTTTGTAACTTCTTCAATAAATACAGTACAAGCAAAATTTAATTTATGTCTAAAGTTTTTTTTTTTTTTTACTAATGCATGTTTCTGTAGAGGTAGACTAAACTTGATAAGTTTGTGTACCAGAGATGTAGTACATTTCTCTTTAACTTTTATATCAGATACAATATTATTCATGTCATCACATATAATTAAGTCTAGCGTATGACCTGTTAAAGTAGTTTTGCAGTCGAAATTATTCAATAATCGATATGATTCTAGTAACTCACTAAATGCCAAAGTGTCAGGATTTGATGCATCATCCATCCAAAAATTGAAGTCTCCACAGATAACTAATTTGTTTTTTTTTTCCATGATAATCATCTCAATGAGAGCAACGAATTTTTCAAAAAAGATACTAGAGTTTGTTCTAGGAGGTTTATAGATTGTTACAAAGGATATTCTTCTATTTTTTTGGCGTAAATTTTATTTCTATATATTCAAAGCTTGTTACCCTAATTCTTTTCAACGTTTTTAGATTTAAGTAACTTTAATGAATAAAGAGTCCGACACCCCCACCAGACCTACCTCCTCTTGGTATGTGAAAGAAAGCATGTGTGGGGGGGCGTCATTTCAGTGATCTTTGCCTCGTCCAAGTTATTTAGCAATGTTTCAGATAATGCTAATATATCTAGATATTTCTCGTTTATCAATTCTCGAATTTGAACAGTCTTATTACCTACAGATTGTATATTTACATAGCCACAGTTTATTATATCCCTAATAACCATGATCACTATTTTCAGCTAGTCTTTTCAATCCCAAGTCAAAAGAATTGTAGTCTCTAGAATTTACTGTATGGTCACTTGGTCTGTTCAACTTTTTGCAGTTTATACAATTTGACACTTCCGAATTACACTCTCTGGTGGAGTGTCTCCCTGAACATTTCCCGCAGACTTAATCTTCATTCTTAGACTTGCAATCTTTTTCAAAATGTCCGTACCTCTGACAGTGGTAGCAGGTGATCACGTGGTACCTATCATGTATGTTATAGTTATAGATACCTCATTGTAACGAAACTTTGTCTCCATTATCATGAATAGCCCTCCGAGCTTCAGGATCACATTTCAGCACATGGTGGGTGGTTCCCCCCCACCCCTAGACGCATTTTTCTTCAGGACTACACTTATCTTATATGGTATATTTTGGATATGGTCCAGGTAGCGATTTTTTTTATATCAAAGCATTTACAACCTCATCTTCATTATTGTATACATTGTATATCATTATTTTGGGTTTTAGTTTTCCGATTTTTTCGTTTCAATGTCAGCCACCAATGTCTGAATTTTTTTGCCGCCTCTTCTCTGATCATATTGTTTGCAAAGTTTACAACAACATTTACATTCATAGTTGACCTGGTGTTAAGTATAGGAATGTCTTTATATGCTTGTTCAACCTCACGTTTTCTTTCAGTAATTTTAGTTGTTATATTTGTTGATTTAATTGTCAACAGATTTTTTTTCCATAACTTTGTCAGTAAATTTCGGTTTCTGCGGTTTTGGGTCTATCAATGTTTGAAGTGTTGCTTTAATTGATTCCATATTTATGGCAAGAATGTTGACTTTCTCAGTGAGGTTGGTGATCTGGGTTGAATTTGCTGCGTCTGGGCTAAGGTCCGCAAGTTTGTTTTTAAAGTCCTCTATTTTCGCATCTTGTTCGTTTAGGGTCATATTACTCATGTTAGCAGCTTCCTTTAATTTTGATATTACTAAATTGTTTTTTTCTGACATCACGTACGCAGTGAGGCCATAACCAATCTAGGTTATTCCAGTCAACCTCACTGATGGTTGTCATTATGTGCACACATAATGACACATGGTAGAGTGTTTTGCATTCACAAGCTATCTATTTTTTCTGATCTTCATCCATTTTATTATACTTGAAGCAGATATATTTAGAAGCAGACTTGGTGTAATGTTTCTTATCACTTATGTTTCTTCATAAAACAAACTAATATCTTTTCAATGATATTCTAGGCGAGAAACACAAAACTAAAACATGACTCAGGGCATGAATAGCAGAGCTCAACATAACAAATCTCCACTCTAGCTCAGCTGTTACCTAAAAGAAATGTCTCTCTGAGCCCACACACACGATTACTGTCTCATGACTTTCTATCGGCAAAATGTACTCTCCGGTTTTTACTGTTATTGTATCTTTTCCCCAAAAATGCAAATTTGATTATTAGTGATAAAATCAATTCCTAAAATAACCTTGATTCCTGGAATTCCAAAGATGGGCAAGCCAAAAAAATCATGTGTAAACTTCACAGACCCCACTGTAAAGTTAACGGTTTTTGTATGGTTTATGTGTAGTTTATTTCCTCCTGGCGTGTCAAGAACAATGGATGCCGCTGGCTGTAGTGGAATTGAGGATATTTTTTTTTTTTTATCAGTGAAACGCTGGTTCCTGTGTCAATCAGCGCTCGAATGGATTTATCTGGTAGGTCAACCCTCACTGCTAACATTCCTAGACAGCCAATACGAGATATAGGGCATCGGCTAATGACCTCAGCTTCAATGCCGCTGCTCCCTTGTGCTGCGGGGGTGAGGTCGGGCGTACCGATGGAGGCCCCAGTGCCTGCTCTGTCACGTCTGTGATCACTGCATCCCTCCCTCTTCTTCAGTTTCCTTTTCCTTGGATGTTGGGTGGGGGGAGGTTGCGTGTGCCACAGCCCACCCACCCTGGGCATGTTTTTGCTGAGCACTCTCGAGATAGATGACTGTAGGTCAGACCAGTGTAACAGCGAGGGATCTTTGGGTGGGGTAATCTACTCGTCGGTGCCCCTCTCCCCGACACTGCCAACATTTGAAGACTTTGCTAATCTGCTGACTGCATTCGCCCTTACCTCTCATCGAGGGTCGAGTGCATCTCATGGCTGCCAACTTCTCGGAATCGGGCCAGTTATTCCCAGTCATTTTTTCTTCTGACAAACTATATAAAATTTTTGGTATCACACTCATTATGTCTGCTAACGAGTGATTTTCATCGAACAAATAACTACATAAATACCAGATTAACAATCTATGAATATCTTTACGGGCAATTGCATTTCTATCACCTTGTGGATGATTGGCATTCAAGTTTGCAATCCCAAAAAATATGAGTTGCAAAACTAAAAACGGATTCACCTTCACTAATTTTCGTTTTATAATTTTCTTTTAGGTCTCCCTCTCTCGCATCAGGCCAGGCATACTTCTCAATTAAACGTTGTTTTATTTCAGTTTAACTTCTTAAACTGCCTTGCGGGCAACGCATTACCTCCATTGCCGGCGCATCTTTTAGCAATCTAATTACTTGAATAGCTTTCTCTCTTTCTGACTACCCATATGTAGGTACTTTAAAGTCTCTCAAAAACCCTTCAATCGATTGAAACCCTTTGTTAGGCCGTTGATCATCAAAAGGCCTAACACTTGCCTGGAGTTCTGTCAACTTTCAAACTACGATTTGCGTATCTTCACTCGGCTGTGCATGTGCACTTTCACTTGTGTGCGGTTGAACTTCGTTCATATACGTCAAATATGCTATGGTTGTGTGCCACGCCTATTCTTGTTCCCCCATTATTCTGTTCATTAACTGTTGTCAGTTATTTAACTTATTTTTCAATTCTTACATTCTAATTCCCTGTCTATATTCTTCATCGAGAAAGCTATATCCTAATGCTCCGTTATTCTCATCTCCTGCAGCAGCAGCGTCTGCTATGTTAGTCCCTGGGTATTTAGGCATCTTGAACTTTTATTTTACCGGCTCAAAAATATGTGGCTTATCTGAATATGAAAAACATGTCTAAATATGCACAATTTATCAATAATCGAATGCCAATTAACAAACTACCAATTAGCTAGGATGGGGAACATAAGTTGATTTCAATTCTAAGTACAAAAAAAAAAAAAAAAACCTGAATTTGACAGGTATAATTACAGAAGAATTGTCATTGACTTTTATCTTTCTTCGTGGCCGGACATAGGTTCAACTCCCGGCCGGTCACAAGCTCTTGTCTTTGGGTGATTTCGCCTGGGGCTTTGATCCCGAGGTGGTTAAGAGAATCCAGACATTAATGTATCAAAAATATATGGCTTAATTTGGATATATATATATATATATATATATATATATATATATATATATATATATATATATATATATATATATATATATATATATATATATATATATATATATATATATATATATATATATATATATATATATATATATATATATATATATATATATATATATATATATATATATATATATATATATATATATATATATATATATATATATATATATATATATATATATATATATATATATATATATATATATATATATATATATATATATATAGATAGATAGCTAGATAGATAGATAGATAGATAGATAGATATGTATGTGTGTGTATCTGGGTGTATGTGATTAACAGCAAATCACTGCATGTATATATTATTGTGTTGTTTACACATATTATATGGACTTTGTTCAATTGCATACAGAAAAAGAACTTTATTTGTTATATATCCCTTTGTATTACACAAGCCCAACGATTTCAGGATCTCATTTGACAGACTTTTTGTTTTCGTCGTAGTAAACATTCAAAAAGAATCCTTCAAAGCATAAGAAAAACACAAAAAATCTCCTCAGTGTCAAAATACTGGGTACTCTTATTTTAGGATTTAAAACCATGTTCTGAGACCATGTTGGAAATGGTCTTTCTGCAATAAGTCAACACGCTCTTCCCCACCCCCCACCTCTCTCTCTCTCTCTAACTGCAATGTGATACAATGTTTCAATCCGTCGTAAAATTTTGATTGCTTTTCGATTATTGTCAAGAATTTCATATTTTATTTAACATATATTCTGTGCTTTATCAGCTGTTTACAAAATCCAAATCTCTTGAGTTGTGATGCCAAACCGAATACAAAGAGCTTTATTGCATAATTATATATACCTGAAATATAAAATGAAAGAAAACTATTTTTCTCTTCCAACATTTTCCATCGAGATAAATTTTCGCTAAACCAGTCACCAGTTATTGAAGCTCAAAATATTTTCAAAATCAGTTATCCGAATATTACTTGCCGCCCCAAAAATACACATCAAACTTGCATTGTATTTGCAATATGTCTGCATTGGCGTTTAGTTTCGAAATGATTGTATGATATATCAATGGCATAAATGAAAAATTGTGAAAAAATGTCAGGGAAAGAACTAATGACTCAATGATGTTTCGAATTGGAAATTAAATTGCAGATTTTTTCATATATATACTTCTGTTATTTGATCAGGCTCTGCATTATCGAAATTAAGTGAATAAATCGATAAATTAATATATTTCACTTATTTTTATATTCATTTTGATGACTCAATTTTGGCCTGACCATTCATTAACAAGTAAATTTAAAACGAGATTTGATGAAATACCGAGGAAATACTACACCACATCTCATTGGTGATGAATAATTATGTAGATGACAGATTGCTGAAGAACGTTATTTAATATTACTCAACATTCTGTGTTTCTAATATTTTTCTTCTTATTTCAACTTGTTTCAAAATTTTTAAAATTTCTTTAAATGATTGTTAATATTGGTCAAAATTTACAAACAATTCTCCGATAAAGCTTTATTTGAGAAAGTATATATATATATATATATATATATATATATATATATATATATATATATATATATATATATATATATATATATATATATATATATATATACTGTCATTTATCGTGTTCATACCTGATTTCAAAGCTCTAATCTTTCATATTCCGTTGAAAAGAAGGAAAAATTACTGTAAACGGATTACAATCTTTGTTTTTTTAGATGCAGAAAAATTGCATGATAGGAATTGACGAATAGGGTTTTAGAACCAGAATCAACTTATATGAAGCGGAGCTGAAATTGAACCGAATAGGTATAAAAGCCGGACTATGTAGGTAGTATGTTGGCCAAGGCACCAGCCACCCGTTGAGACACTACCACTGGAGAATTATTGGGTCCTTTCCCTGACCATACACTTCTACATTAGATCATTCTCTCTGGTTACAGTTCATTTTCTATTTGCATACACATACACCGAATAGTCTGACCTATTTTTTATATATTCTCCTCTGTCCTCATACATCTGGCAATACTGAGATTACCAACAATTCTTTTCTCAAACGGTTAACTACTGCAGTCTTATTATTCAGTGGTTATTTTCATCTTGGTAAGGGTAGAAGAGACTATTAAGCTATGGTAAGCAGCTCCTCTAAGAGAAGGACACTCCAAAATCAAACCATTGTTCTCTAATCCGGTGTAGGGCCGTTGCCTCTTTACCATGGTGTTCCCCTGTCTTAAGTGAGAGTTCTCTTGCTTGGTGGTACACTCTGGCACACTATCCTATCTTATTTCCCTTCTTATTTTATTTTAAGTTTTCATACTTTATATATGAAATATTTATTTTAGTGTTGTCACTGTCCTTAAATATTTTATTTAAATTGTTAATTACTGGCTTTTTTACTCATCGGGCTTTTTTCCGTGTTGGAACCATTGGGCTTATAGCATCCCACTTTTGCAAAAAAGGTTGTAGTTTAGTAAGTAATAATAATAATAATAATAATAATAATAATAATAATAATATAATAATAATAATAATAATAATAATAATCATCATCGTTTGTACTTACCCTTTTTACTTTAGTTCAATATTGAAATATTGTATAATAAGCATCCCCTAATCTTCTTAAACGACTAGATTTTTAATGCACCTTATTACTGCACAAACCCTGTATATATATTCTTTCACATTTCACAGTGAACACCAAAGGCAGAGGCAGGAATGATTAAATTTTTTGTTTCTCTTTTACCTCATCAAAGTGAGAAACTACCAAATTGACATAGGATACTAAATCAAAAAAATATTTTCCTATTGTTTTGCAATTCCTATAAGTGCCATATCCCTCAAAATTATAATAACAGCTCTACCTCATCGCTTTTTTATGACAGTGATTATTCTTCATCATCAAATATCATCATGTCAATGGAGTGTCGTACACTCATTTCGAAATTTAAGAATAATGAGGAAATCTTTAACCTCCAAAATTCTTTTATTTGACGAGTAGAAATTGCAATTGAAAACATATTTTGTCGATCATTATTTACAGCAGAGCAGATAACATCAAATTTTCAGAAGAATTGTTCATATCCTGATACACAAATGCTAAAATTTCACCCATAGGTGGTTCCATGGATAATACTCATTAGCCACCCAAAAATTCAAGATGGACACCATTGAATAAAGAGAAATATCCAATTTTACAATAAAATCGCAGACTTCTCTTATGTGATTGATATTGGTGTCAAATTACGCATTTCTCACGATAAAGAATCCTAGATTGAGACCGTGGATTTACTCACTGGATTCCATATCAATGCACATCCAGGAGACTCTGGGTGGCACTGCTGTTGTGGAACTTACTATGGAGTTCAGAACTAGCTGATTAATCCTTCAGTGTACCTAAATAATTAGTTTAGTTTACCAGCCGCCCGTTGGATACTACCGCTAGAGAGTTATGGGGTCATTTGACTGGCCAGACAATAATATATTGGATCCTTCTCTCTGGTTACGGTTCTTTCCCTTTGCCTACACATACACCGAATAGTCTGGCCTATTGTATGGAGATTCTCCTCTGCCCTCATACACCTGACAACACTGAGATTACCAAACAATTCTTCTTCACCTAAGGGGTTAACTACTGCACTGCAATTGCTCAGTAGCTAACTGCACTGCAATTGCTCAGTAGCTACTTTCCTCCTGGTAAGGGTAGAAGAGACTCTTTAGCTATGGTAAGCAGCTCTTCAAGGAGAAGGACACTCCAAAATCAAACCACTGTTCTCTATTCTTAGGTAGTGCCATAGCCTCTGTACCATGGTCTTCCACTGCTTTGGGTTAAACTTCTCTTGCTTGAGGTACACTTGGGCACACTATTCCATCTAATGTCTCTTCTTATTTTGTTAAAGTATTTATAGTTTCTATCGAAATTATTTATTTCAATGGTGTTATTATCCTTAGAATATTTTCTTTTTCTTTGTTTCCTTTCCCCACTGAGCTATTTTCCTTGTTGGGGACCCTGGGCTTATGTCCTTCTGCTTTTCCAACAAGGGTTGTAGCTTAGCAATTAATAATAATAATAATAATAATAATAATAATAATAATAATAATAATAATAATAATAATAATAATAATAATAATAATAGGAAATATAAACTACTGTGAACTGAAGCTGAACTGAGAAATAAGTTTCATGGTAGATCCCATGGACAGTGTTTCCACACATTGCATATAGTTCCCAGCATCTGACCAAGTTAGGATGTTGGTTTGACCTGCATATGTCTGATGGTGTCAAGGATATGGGTATTTTTCCCCTAATGTAGATTGTGGGAGTTACATGGTACAGAGAAGCTAGTCAATAGGTACATAATTTTAAATTTGGATTCCACTTTACAAACAAAAATTATGATTTGACACCACGTTCATTGAAATAGGACAATACTTTGAAATTATATTTGAAAATGCACTATTTTTGAAATTCCAACATTGTTCATCTTGAAAAAAAGAAAAAAGAAAAAAAAACTTGCTGCCATCTTAAAGTTTTATGATGCCAAATTTGGCTTTGGTTTCCGCAAATAGAATATTCTTAAAGATGTCTAAACTATATTATCCAGGTTTGATAAATCTATTTCATTTTGATTTTCCTTTTTCTGATTCCGTTAGAATATATTGAGCGAATCACTGAAAGAGAGGACCACAAGAGTATTACAGAAATGGATAGCAGATTTGTAATCCTTAAAACAGTATTCTTGTTGCGCAGAGAATTCAAACTTCAATTGTAAATATATACATTTCAACCATAAAAGATACTATTTGTGGTATAACCCTGAAACGTAAGTGATGGGGTACCCTTAAATCTACACTCTTTATTTTAGGAATGTGATATCTGGTGTTCCTTAAGATGCTTTTCATAATATAAAAGCATTATATGGTTTGGCCAAAGAAAAAACTTGCCTCAGTTCCATCTCCAGAATGAAGATGTGATGTTGTCGAATCACTGATAAAGATCTAGCTATAATTATAGTAATTTTATTTTAGTGAGGAAGATTTGTACCGACTCGCAGGGGTGCCCTTTTAGCTCGGAGAATTTCCTAAAAGTTGATTGGTAGGAAGTATTTTTGTCCGAATACTATTATTGTTTTCAAATAATTAGCCTACCAAGTAATGTGAATCGCAACTTACTTAGTAAACTAAATTTCTCCCTCCGATACAAGTTTTGTCCATAAATAATGTTAACAATTAAATATATTATAAAGTGTCGAGATAGTAAATCCAAATTTAATAACAGCACCCGCCGAAGTCAACGACAGGAGCTTGTTTCCGGATGCACGCTGCATAATTTTGTAACTTTTCACATATTTCAACACAAATTGACATAAATTACACTTAGAATAAGTAAAAAAAAAAAAAAAAAATATTTTATCATAAACTTATTTTGAATACCAGAATGTACTCAGAACGTGGAATTGATAAAACTAACTATTGGTGAAAAGAGCGGTTATGTAAAAGCAAGACTCACTTAGAGTGGGTCCTAGATAAAACGAGCATTTTACTGTCAAACACCGAAGAGCGAATGGAAGGGAGATTGTAACGGCGGTGAAATTATGAATTCGTTTAAATGCGATTTTATGCAATACTACAGCATCCTCAAACCGATAATATTGCTATTAATAAAATCTATGCCTATACATAAAGAATAACAAGCCCTTTCTATACTGACTTACATCATAGGTCTGTGATGTACAGTAAATCCGTATAAAAAAGGGGGTTCCTTTTTCTTTTTCTTTTCATAAAAGTTTAGATTCTAGTGTATTGTGTAAAATATGTAGTTTATGCGCATGCTAGATTAATCAAGGATGTACACACGAATGCATATGTATACGTTCCAACATCTTGACTAATGTCTCTCTCTTATCCCTTTTTATACGACTTACATCATAGGACTATGATGAAGTCCTTATAGAAAGCGTTTGTTTATTTTTTTTTTTCGTAAAGTTTTAGATTTTAGTAATAACAATATTTTCGCTTTAAGGATACTGTAGTGTTGCATAAATTGCATAAAAATCACAATTAAACGAATTCATAATTGATGTCAGAATGCCAGAGAACTTCAAATCATTCATTCATTCACCGCCGAGTTACAATCTCCCTTCCATTCCCTCTTGGGTGTTTGATAGTAGAATGCTCGTTTTACCCAGGACCCACTCCATGTGATTCTTGCTTTTACCTAACCGATACTTTCACCAGTAATTAGTTTTATCATTTCCACGTTTTTCGTAGATTCTGGTATCCAAAGAAAGTTCATAATAAAATGTTTTTACTTATTCTTAGTGTAATTTATCTCAATATGTGTTGAAATATATGAGAAGTAGCAAAATTATGGATCGTGCATCCGAAAACCAGCTGATGTCGTTGACTTCGGCCGGTGCTGTTATTAAATTTGGATTCACCATCACGAAACTTTATAATATATTTATTTGTTGACGTTATTTATTGACAAAACCTATATCTGAGGGAGAAATTTAGTTTAGTAAATAAGTTTCGCTTCACGTTGCTTGGGAATTATTTGAAAACAATAATGGTATTCAGACAAAAATACTTCAAACAAATCAGCTTTTAAAAAATTCTCCAATCTAGAATGGCACCACTGCAAGGCGGTG
>NC_090754.1:2613178-2620678 GCF_036898095.1 Palaemon carinicauda | reverse complement strand
AACTTTCCCAGTTGAAATAGCATTAATAAATTATGAAAGCTATTTATGCATAATTATACTCATAAAGATATATTTGGTATGCATAATTTTCCTCTTTCCTTGTCGATCGTATACGTTAGATTCGGTGATTTAGGTAACTGAGATCTTGTCTTGCCTAGGTTACCTAACCTAGGCGATATAGTATACTTTCAGACATTTCCCCGTTTACCCTTGTGTATCGTTTAATCGAGTCTAAGGGAGATAGTATATCTCCTAGAATTATATACATCGATACTTGTCTCCTTGGAGATTCATGGGTAATCCCTGTTTCCCTCTGAGTGCTGCCGCAGGCGGTAACCCTTTCTGGTCTTGCCATAGAGTAGTTACTCCGACTTGACTAGGCTACGGTTTTTCTCTCTCCCACCTTGCCGGCAAGTGTCCGGCTTTGGTTTTCAACAGAATCTAAGAGTATTCAGTCTTTTGCAGGCGGCTGGCCGGCAGGGTGAGTAGTCACTCCACTGCCAGCTTATAGCCACCAGCATAGGAGGCTAAGCCTCCCTAAACCACACCTGAGGTGGTGGTATGTTGCCGCCACCTTCTCCCTAAGGCAGACCCTGGGCTGAAGAATAGTTATTCTTCTACAGCCTAGGATGGCGCCGGCACTGAAACGATGTTTCTCTTTTGTTGAGATGGGGCAGCAAACCTGCCGGCCCTTCCTAACACTATTTCGGCAGACCCTAGGTTGAAGAATAGACATTCTTCTGCTGCCTAGGACTGCGCCGATAATGAAACAGAGTTTTTCCCTTGTGTAGTGGGGGCGGCAAGATTGCCGTCGCATTTTACACTTGATATAGGACCCTTTTCCCTGCCCCTCTCTGTCCTTTTACTATGGCCGGTGTCCTCCAATCTCACCGCTTGCCAGCAGGTTTCGGGTCGGCCGGGCTCCTACATAGCAGTTGTTTTTCAGCTGATGCCGGGGGGAGACCCTTCTGTCACCAAGGTTCTTCAGTCCTCCCTTGGACTGCCGTCCACAAGTCCTGTAACTGCAGTACTATGCCGCCCGGACTATGCCGGCAACGGTACTAGTGGTTGGATGGAAGCCTGAATGATGCATTCTCCCCTTCCATTTGAACCTTCCTTCTGGGGAAAGGCGGTAAATTATATATTTAGATCCTTATTTATTGTAAACATACACAGTAATAAGGCAGTCCTTCACTCCATGCTTTCTCTCTCACTATCAGCTAGTATGCCGGCCGGATTGTGCCGTCAGGGACTAGCTATGCAGGCTATATGCCGGCTGAATTACAGTATATGATTTTACAGTAGTCAGTAAATTTACAGTATAGTATATACTGCAGATACAAAACTATTGTATATATTTTACTAGTAGATATTTTCCAATTTATCTTGGGTATGCTTGCCCAGGCGTTTGCTGAGACCAATTCTATATTGAAAGAATAGAATTTCTTCAATACTCTGATTAGAAATCAGTTTACATTTTACCCTACAATATTAAAGAATTTAGAAGGGCCAGTGGTGGTACACCTTCTATCGTTAAAGGTTAGAACCCTTGTCTTTGAGCTTCCCTGATCAGGAAACTCTATGGTTTTAATATTGGAAGGAAAGGTCACAACAATTGGCTTGGTAGGATACACAAATATGTGTCTTTTCTTATTTCTAGTCCAGTCGGCAACATGCCGGCTGGACTGTGACGCCAGGTGCTAGCCATGCCAGTAGCACACCGGCTGAACTACAGTATATGATTATACAGTAGCCAGTGTTTTTGCAATATAGTATATACTGCAAACAGAAAACTATAGTATTATTATACAGTAGTTGATTTCTAACATATCTTGCATACCCTTGTGCAGGCTTCTGCTGGGACCGTACCTATATTGAAAGAAAAGAATTCCTTCAATACTCTGATTGGAAATCAGTTTATACTTGCCGCACAGTATTAAATAATTAGAAGGGTCACTGGTAATGTACAATTTTTCTATCCCTAGGGGTTAGAACCCTTTTCTTTCGAGTTGCCTTGATAAAGGAAACTTTTTATATTGAATTCTGGGGGGAGGTTACAGCAATTGCTTGCAAGGGATACACAAGTATGTGTCTCTCACTATTCCTTTCTAGCTTACTATCCTAAGCTATAATAATTAAAAGATGACTAATTACTTATTGCTTAACAGGTGAGATAAACAATCGTATACTCATTCTGCTTTCCTTTCTTTACAGGAGGAACCCCAGATGAAATGTGATGCAGTCTTCTGCAATCTTAAGAGTAAGTACTTTTACAGTTATAAAGCATGCAGGTGTCATGCCCCCTGCAATATTATTACCGAATCCCTGCAATATTGGGTCCACCAAGTCTGCAATATCTGCCGGACCTTAGTGACCAAAGGTTTTGATGATCCCAAGGCAATGGAGTCTAGGGATGCGGCACGTAAGAAACTACGCAAATGGGTAAGAGAGTTCCAGAAGATCTCTCCGGGACTATACCTACCTAACGATAGGATACGTAGGTTACTGTTCCCGAAAGCAAGTAATGAAATGGTGGTGCCCCAAACACAATTCACACCTCCCTGCGTCCAGATTGCCATCGAGGGGGAGGGCAGGAAGGCACCCCTGGAAGAAGATGACGATGTTGTGTCGGAATTACTTCCGTCTGTGCCGGCCCTGGACCCATTAACCTCTACATCTTCACCTTCTACCCATCTATTAGACAATATGGGCCAGTTACTGGCCCATCTTACCGGTCTAATGGAAAACTTTAGCAAACAAGGCGAAACAAAGAAAGTGAAACTCAAGAGAGAGGTCCGTGAAGCTCCACTCATCGCCTCCCGAGGCTCATTCAAGCGACCCAGAGACCAAGACCTCCCGACATGCTCCAAAACTAATCCCTGGAGGTATGCGGAGCTTATGTCGATTTTAGACGGCAAACTCTACATCTCAGAGAAGATGGGAGCTGTCCCTTTAAACAAAATCCAGTTTTGGACAAGCTTTAACGTTTTCCCTCACTGCTTCCTTCGACTGAAGCATGAACCAACGTCAGAAAAAGAAATGGAACCGAAGGAAGTCATGGTTTTCGACCATGATAAGGCACAGGCCATCTTGTCAAGTAGCCTGAGAAAGGCTGGTTACTCGGTGTCGAAGGTGTTCGCCCTGAGTAAGAGACACCCTACCTTTCTTGCTCCTGCTTCAATAGCATTCCCCTTTACATGGAAGGCATTTAAATCTGTTGCCAAGGCAGTGGAGGCAGGCAAACCATGCCCTACACTTCAGGAGTGCAGTCCTCGCTGGACGACATCGCTGGACGACAGTTTAGCGAGAATCTCCCTAAAACTTTCTGAGTTTCTCTTGTGCAAGGAACATGAGACAAAGGAAAG
The DNA here is from genome assembly GCF_036898095.1 of Palaemon carinicauda. Classification (NCBI taxonomy): domain Eukaryota; kingdom Metazoa; phylum Arthropoda; class Malacostraca; order Decapoda; family Palaemonidae; genus Palaemon; species Palaemon carinicauda. The sequence continues at coordinate 2,617,313 of NC_090754.1, read as the reverse complement.
ACTTGCGGCCTCCTTATCCGCACAAAACTGCATAGAGATGTGTTCTGCTCATCGAAGTACCCCAGACATGCTCATAGTTTTGGCCAAAATACATATGGTCACCTTAGTAAAAGACCTATATGCCTTTATGAAGGCTAGGAGAGCCTGTAGGGAGTTCGTGTTCAATGCTGCAACAGTGAAACATGAACCCAGGAAGCTGATATCTATCAACATCTGTGGTAAAGACTTCTTTCCAAACGAAGTAGTCAAATAGGTAGTCGAGAAAGCCACCTCAGAGAATAGGAACCTTCTCCAGAGATGGGGCATCTCTTCAAAAAGGGAGTCTTCCCTGGATGTGAGTCTCCAACCTAAAAGGAACACGAAAAAGTCTAGATTTTTTCCTTGGTCTGTTCAACAACATCCAACAGTTTCTATGACCACAGTGCCACAGGCAGGCGGTCGAGGAGGTAAACCTTCTGATCAGTCGAAGCAAACAGATGCTTCTGGTAGGAGGGAGGCTCCAATAGGATCATTGGACCTTCGATCCTTGGGCCCAAGGCCTAAACAAGATTGGACTAAGATGGAAACTAGACATGCCTCCACGATCATTTCCTCAACTCTTCCATCACTCCAACCCCGTATTAGAAGAGTATACCCTATAGCTCTAGAGCATACAGGTTATAAGGAAAGCAAAGTCCATTGAATTCCAGGGAAGGCTGTTTTGTGTTCCCAAGAAGGACTCAAGAAAACTCGGAGTCATTCTGGACTTGTCGCCACTCAACAAGTTCAAAAGAAACAGCAAGTTCAGGATGTTAATCCTTCTACATATAAGGACCCTATTACTATTACAGAAAGGGGCGTTCACAGTCTTGATAGACCTGACAGGTGCCTATTGGCAGCTTCTAGTCAGTCGCCCTCTCACATCCTGACTAGGATTCAAGTTACGGAAGATAAAGTATGTCCTAGGAGCCATACTCTTCGGACTAAGCACAGTCCCAAGTATCTTCACGAAATTGGCGGACGCAGTTTTGCAATAACCATGCCTAGAAACTGTTCAGGTAACAAAGTATCTGGACGAATGGTTGGTGCGGGCAGCACCCGAAGCGGCTGGTCTGCAAGCATCCAAAGAAACAACTCAGTTCCTGGAACATCAGGGATGCAAAATCAACTTCAAGAAGTCTCGACTCTCTCCAGCTCAAAGGTTTCAATGGCTGGAAAACCATTGGAACCCGAGTTCACACTGTCTCTCCTTCCCCTTAGGGATAAAGAAGGAGATCGCAGGGTTGGTCAAGAAACTACTGTAATCTGTCAGAATTTCAAGATGCTAACAGGAAAGAGTACTGAACTCGCTCCAGTTCGCAGCAGTGACAGACCCAGTCCTAAGTGCACAGCTGAAATATGTGTCAGGGGTCTGGAGAAGTTACGCATCAAACGCTCAAAGAGATCTAAAATGACCGATATCGGTTTTACCTTGATCGATTGTCAACACATGGTCGAAGGCCAAAAGCTTAATGAGGACCGTGCCCTAGCAACTACCTCGACTATTGAAGATCATCCGCATGGATGCCTTGACGGAAGAATGGGTAGTTCACTCCCATCAGAGGAAAGCCTAAGGAACTTTGTCATCTCTACTCAAGGCCCTTCTCATCTACTTTTTGGAAGCCATGGCAGTCCTGTTGATGTTGGGGAAACTCTCTCCACGCAGATCAGCCCTCCTCAGGCTGATCTGAGACAGCGAAGTGATAGTGAGATGTCTGAACCGACAAGGCTCGAGATCGTCCCATATAATCTAGGTGATGTTAGCCATCCCTTACCTAAAGTGATAGCACCTATCAGCAGTTCACGTACAAATGATCCACAATGTGACAGTAGATGCCCTACTCAGGCTCAAGCCGATAAAGTCAGAATGGTCGACAGACGCAGACCCATTCTCTTCCAGATTTGAACAAGTCCCAGAACTGCAGATCGACCTCTTTGTGACGAGCGTCATCGAGAAACTACCTCGATATGTAGCCCCATACGAGGACCCTCTAGGGGAGATAACGGACGCCATGTCTCATGTGTGTAACGGATGGACCCGGAAATTCCTGTTCCTTCCATCCAATCTCCTGCTGAAGGTCCTCAACACGCTGAGATCCTTCCAAGAAAAGGCAGCTCTAGTGGCTCCCAAATAGTCCAAGAGCAACTGGTTCCCTCTAGTGAGGGAACTGAGGCTGAGGCTGGCCCTTGTACTGAACCCACCACTATCTCAGAGGGTTCAGAAGTTAATTGCCTTCGATTCATCACAGAGAGCCCAAAACCTTCATTTCATGATTTTCTCGCCCTAGCGGTTAAGAAAAGATTTGGGATCTCAGAAGACAATATTGACTTCCTAGAAGAATACAAGTCCAAGTCAACTAAAAGACAATATGAATTGTCTTGGAAAAAGTGGGTTGCTTTTGTTAAAGCGAAAGGACTGAAAGAAATTTCAATAAACTTCTCTCTGTCCTTTATCCAACTTCATAATCAAGGTCTGGCAGCTAAGACGATAACTATGTGTAAGTCAGCCTTGACTAGACCTCTTCTACATGCCTTTCAAGTGGATCTGACGAATGAAATCCTTAATAAGATCTCAAAGGCATGCACTAGGCTTAGGCCTGCAGCTCCTCCGAAGCCCATCTCATGGTCTTTGGACAAGGTCCTACATTATGCCTCATCTGTGAACAATGAAGATTGTTCTCTCAAGGATCTAACCAAGAAGTTTATTTTCCTGTTCGCTATAGCCTCAGGGGCTAGAGTTAGTGAAATAGTAGCCCTATCAAAAAATGAGGGCCACATTCAGTTCACAGAAGTGGGAGAATCTCTTTTATGATCCAACTTTTCTCGCCAAGAACGAGCTACCCACTAAAAGATGGGGTCCCAAGAGAATCAGCCCTCTGAAAGAAGATGTCTCTCTATGTCCAGTCTTAAGGTCTATCTTCGTAGAACTTCAGACTTCAGGGGAGGACAGCTCTTCAAAGGAGAAACCTCAGGATCAAACTTATCCCTAAAACAACTGAGGGCTAAGCTCACCTTCTTCATTCGCAGAGCAGATCCTGACAGTACACCCGCAGATCATGATCAGAGGAAAATTGCTTTATCACTGAACTTTTTTCAGTATATGGACTTTGAGCGTCTTCGCTCATATACTGGATGGAAATCATCCAGAGTGTTCTACAAACACTACGCTAAGCAAGTCCATGAACTGAAGCATTATGTAGTGGCGGCAGGTAGGGTATTAAAACCTGTCGTCTAGTGCTGCTATGAACAGTTAATTGATTGGGACTATCAATTACGGTGAAAAGATGTTGACACTTCAAGTGTGATACCTTTTAAATGAGTGTCACCATGGTGACACTAAGTCTGTTCAAAATCTCAGGAGTGCAATTATACAGATAACACTTTTGCCGTGTGTACGTAGTACATAGTGTTGATAGTATACAACATTTACAGAATTAATATTAGAAAAATTAGAAAAAATTTTCAGAATTTGGAGTAGCATTCATCATCTCTTTCCTTTCAGGGACGGAAAGATATTTTCTGTATATGTTGCACGTATAATTCCTTTAACATGTTACATTAGTTTCAATCGTTATTCAATTTAGTCATTTATTAAGGAAAAAGGTCTATTAGAATGTAATTGCGTCCTTTCTCGCACTACAATTTGCACATTAAAGATGCTAGAGTTCTCTTACTTATTTAAGTAAACCTCATATCATTGTATGCTTACAAACAATGGATATAGTTAACACTGATATTGTTCCGACAATATATACAAACCGTGAGATCGTTTATATATCTGGTGGATACTTATGTATGTTCATACAATATATGCTAACCTTGAGGCCCCTTTTCTACTGTCTAGTATGACTCTTCCCTGTAGGGGGCAGGAAGCAGTAACATTGTCTATGATTAGTGGTAATGACGGATAACGGTAACGTCATTTGTCTCAATTGTCCAGGTGACCATAGAATAATTATCCCAAGGTTAAGGCACCGATGAAAATTCACAGATACAGGACTTTCTAGTAATTCTCTGGTAAACTTCCATCAGGACGACATGGCTTGAGACAAAAAAACCGATTTTGAGCGAAGCAAAAAATCTATTTTTCGGTGAGATAGCCATGTCTTCCTGATGG
>NC_090754.1:2533178-2603178 GCF_036898095.1 Palaemon carinicauda | reverse complement strand
CGAAGAATGTTGTGATGTTAAAAACTTATAACAATCATTTGGTAGCGAAGTTTTGGGACTTTCATTTACAAGGAGAAAGCCATGGATATCAAATTATACTTGGGATACTATGAAAAGAAGACAGGAACAGGAATTGATTGTTTGAAATTTTTCGAGGAAAAAAGGAAAATTACAAGGTAGAACATGCTAAGCGTTCTAGCATTAATAGTGAGGTCAAAAGAAATGCCAGGAATGACTTGAAAAAATGTTTAGACAGGAAAGCAGTTGAGGTGGACAATGCTATGAATTAAGGGAGTGGCTATGGTGTAAGGATTGCTCATAGAATTATTAAAGAAATCTCTTCAGGGCATAGAATCATATACTCACCAAAAAGAGAGATGGATCTGTTATAGCAACAGTAGGTGAAGAAAGGCAACTTTGAATGGAACTCTTTAATGAGGTCATGAATATGAGACATGAAGGCAAGGATTTTATTGACATATCTGAAGCTGATGAAGAGCTTGATATGCTCATGGGTGAGTTCAGAATGTTTGAAGAAGACGAAGCTATCATTAAAAAACTCATAAGATAGAAAGTCCCATGGTGCAATGGAATAACTTCTGAGATGATATTGGCTGAAAATGAAATGACTCCCAGAATCCTTACACGATGAATGGGAGCTAGGAGTATTGCTGAAAATGGAAAAAAGGAGATGTGACTGATTACGATATTTATAGAAGCATCACATAAAGATCAGTTGTCATGAAAATATATAGTATTCTTACTCTAAAGAAAATAGAGAGGAAGATTGATGAAAAGCTGAGAGATGAACAAACAGGATTTCGAAAAGGTAGAAGTTGTACTGACCAAATTTTTATTTCAAGACAAGTTGTAAAGTAATGCGAAGAATATAGAAATCCACTTATGATGACATTTGTGGACTATGAAAAAGCCCTTGATAGTGTGCACCAGCCAATACCTCTTATATAATGCATATCATGTTAAGTTAATATTCCTTGCAATTGATATGAAAAATTCTATATTGGTCAAACTGGTAAAGCCTAGGAAAAGAAAATTAAACAACATAAGAAAAGTGCTACATATTATTATTATTATTATTACTATCCAAGCTACAACCCTAGTTGGAAAAGCAAGATGCTATAAGCCCAGGGGCTCCAACAGGGAAAAAAAGCCCAGTAAGAAAAGGAAATAAGGAAATAAATAAATGAAGAGAACAAATTAAAAATAAATCATTCTAAAATAAGTAACAACGTCAAAACAGACATGTCATATATAAACTATTAACAACATCAAAAACAAATATGTCATAAATAAACTATAAAAAGACTCATGTCCGCCTGGTCAACAAAAAAGCATTTGCTCCAACTTTGATCTTTTGAAGTTCTACTTTTTCAACCACCCGATTAGGAAGATCATTCCACAACTTGGTCACAGCTGGAATAAAACTTCTAGAGTACTGCGTAGTATTGAGCAACGTGATGGAGAAGGCCTGGCTATTAGAATTAACTGCCTGCCTAGTATTACGAACAGGATAGAATTGTCCAGGGAGATATGACTGTAAAGGATGGTCAGAGTTATGAAAAATCTTATGCAACATGCATACTGAACTAATTGAACGACGGTGCCAGAGATTAATATCTAGATCAGGAATAAGAAATTTAATAGACCGTAAGTTTCTGTCCAACAAATTAAGATGAGAATCAGCAGCTGAACACCAGACAGGAGAACAATACTCAAAACAAGGTAGAATGAAAGAATTAAAACACTTCTTCAGAATAGATTGATCACCGAAAATCTTGAAAGAGATTGGCAAGCTATATGAACTAAAAAAAAAAAAACTGAATATACCGGAGGTAATTAATGCTACAGTGAAATTAATATTTAGACCTGAGCTACCATCCACTGATGGGTACAATTATTTCATATAGTATACATAAGTACTTTGGCACTATACATTGCTATGTTATATATAATACTGATATATGTGTGATTTAATATTTATGGTAATAAGGTTATATGTTCATAACTATGTATACCTGTTAAACATGTCTACAAACATGTATATGTATATCTATGTATGCGACTGTATATGCATACTTGTATGTGTATACACATGTAAATGTCTTTACATATATTTCTGCAAGTGTCTGCATATAAATGCCTGCATGTGTATACGTGTGTATATATATATATATATATATATATATATATATATATATATATATATATATATATATATATATATATATATATATATATATATATATATATATATATATATATATATATATATATATAGATATATATATATATATATATATATAGATATATATATATATATATATATATATATATATATATATATATATATATATATATATATATATATACATATATCTGTTATGTATACATATAATTTTTCTTATGTATTTACATGGATAAGTCTACCATTATTTATATAAAGAAATTTTATTGAGAGTCAGGTGTCTAATAAAGTTTGATCTCCTCCCAGGAAACACCTGATAACAGCACAGGTAGCTGGTATGGGAGCGTCATTAATCTATAAGCCTCTATAGTATGTTCGTATGTTTACTGTACCTATAATATGTAAAGAAACATTGTTCAATAAATCAATCCTCTGAAGAAGTATCATGAAACTAGTCAGGACTTATTGTATATTGCATATTTTCATTTTACCCGTGGTTCTTTTGCATCTGAGCATCCCGTTTCCCTGTGATTTTTCACTCATATATATATATATATATATATATATATATATATATATATATATATATATATATATATATATATATATATATATATATATATATATATATATATATGTGACAGCGCCGAGTAAGGTTGTGAACTTAAAGGCAGGTTGGAAACGACTGAGTTGTGTTATTGTAGAACTCTCTCCTTATATACAAAACCTCAAGGCAACAGGACATAACAAGTTCACAAGACTGACAGTATTACAGAGGAAAAACCAGACATGAATTTTCATGTTCGTTTTAGTGCGAGGGAAGAGCGAAGATACAAGCATAATATATACAAAAGGAATTATGTACAATTGTGTGAAACACGGTTGGTACATGGCTCCCCCCCTAAAAATGACATACTGTACATGTTAAATAGGGCTTGCTGATCTAGAGAGGCGAACTGTAGGCGGGTCATCTGGCAGAAGATAGGCAGGTTTTAGACGATCAATGGAGACCCAGTCTTCTTTGCCAAGAATGTTTAGGAGGAATGCTTTCGGACTGCGTCGGATCACAAGGAAAGGGCCCGTGTAAGGGGGCGTTAGTGGTGGCTTGCTGGTGTCGTTGCGCAGGAAGACGTGCATTGAAGAGTGCAAGTCCGTTGGTATGTGATGCTTCGCTGGGGGCTTGTAAGTCTGGCGGCACGGAGTAAATTTTCCCACGACGTGACGTATGCGCTGGAGATCGTCGGAGGAGGTTGTAGAAGGAAATAATTCGGCAGGGACGACCAACAGGTCGCCATACACCATTTCAGCTGCCGAGACGTCGAGGGCGTCTTTAGGAGTGGTCCTTAGTCCCAGGAAGACCCAGGGAAGCTGAGTAAACCAGTTGCAATCCGTGCAGCGGGACATCAAAGCTGCTTTGAGGGTGCGATGAAAACGTTCAACCATTCCATTGGTAGCGGGGTTGTAGGCCGTTGTCTGATGTAGGGTGATGCCCAGAAGATTCGCTAATGACGTCCAAAATTGAGAGGTGAAAGTGGTTCCCCTGTCAGAAGTAATATGCTCAGGGATACCTAATCTTGAAATCCATCCTGAGAGTAAGGCAGATGTACATGAGGCGGACGTTGCAGTTTCCATGGGAATGGCTTCAGGCCAACGAGTGGAGCGGTCGATGAAGGTAAACAGGTAACGATGTCCTTTTGATGAGGGTAGGGGGCCTACAACGTCGACGTGAATGTGTGCGAAATGACGCTGAGGTTGAGGAAAGGTGCCCACTCCTGAATCCGTGTGTCGATGTACTTTGGAAGTTTGGCAAGAAGTACAGGCGCGGACCCAATCCTTAGCATCCTTAGAAAGGCCGTGCCAAATGAACTTTGCCTTCAGCAGCTGTGCAGTAGCCCGGCACGAGGGATGTGAAAGGCCGTGAATGAAATCAAACACCTGTCGGCGCATGGGAGCAGGAATCTAAGGTCGCGGTCTACCAGTACTGACGTCACAGAGGAGGGTGGTGTTGGAGTCTTCAAGGGGAAAATCTTCCCAACGGAGGGACGTGCAGGATGTCCTACAAGCTTGATACTCTGGATCCTGTCGTTGGGCTTCAGCCAGGGCGTTGTAATCCAATCCCAGTTGAACGGCAGCCAACGTGTTTCTTGACAGGGCATCGGCAACGGGATTCATTTTCCCAGGGACGTATTGGAGGGTGCAATTGTATTCAGCCACGGCGGAGAGATGTCGGCGTTGATGGGCAGACCAAGCGTCAGACTGTCGAGTGAAGGCGTGCACCAGAGGCATGTGGTCTGTGCGAATGACGAAGGGCGTACCTTCTAAGATATGGCGAAAGTGACGGACAGCCAAGTGCACCGCCAGCAATTCTCGATCGAAGGTAGAATAACCCGATTCTGCCTTGGACAGTTTTCTGCTGAAGAAAGCCAATGGGCAGGGCGAGCCTTTGACCACCTGCTGGAGTACTGCACCAATAGCGACGTCGCTGGCATCGGTGGAGAGAAGGAGAGTGGCGTGTGGGATAGGAAAAGTGAGAGCCGCAGCAGTTGATAGGGCCTTCTTTGCATTGCAGAAGGCTGCTTCTTGAAGGGGACCCCATTTCAGGTCCTTCGGCTTGCCCTCAAGGGAGGCGTAAAGGGGAGCAAGAGTGGCGGCAATGGCTGGCAGAAAACGGTGATAAAAGTTGATCATGCCCAAGAATTCCTGCAGAGCTTTGACGGTCGAGGGCACGGGGAAGTTCTGAACGGCTGCTACCTTCTCAGGGAGGGGGTGGACACCTTCAGGAGTTATGCGGTGCCCTAAGAACGATACTTTGTTGGCGCCAAAGGTACACTTGTCGTACCGGACTACAAGGCCGTTTTGTTGCAGGCGGTCGAGCACGATGCGCAGGTGACGGAGGTGTTCCTCTTTTGAGGAGGAGAACACAAGTATGTCGTCCACATAACATACACAGAAAGAGAGGTCCCCTAAGATGCCATCCATGAGACGTTGAAACGTTGCCCCAGCATTACAATGGCCAAAACAGGAGTAATTGAAGGTATATGTACCAAACAGAGTGGTGATGGTGGTCTTGGGGATGTCTTCTGGGTTCATAGGCACCTGATAATACCCCTTCAGGAGGTCGAGCGTAGAGAAAACCTTCGCTTTGAGCAGATAGGAGGTCACGTCGGCAATGTTTGGGAGGGAATAGTGATCCGGTTCTGTTTGCATGTTCAGGTACCTGTAATCCCCGCACGGACGGAGGGAGCCGTCTTTCTTCAGAATGATGTGTAAGGGCGACGACCATGGGCTGGAGACCTTTTGGCAAAGGCCCATTTTCTCCATTTCGGCGAACGTCTGTTTGGCGGCTGCCAATCGTTCCGGTGCCAGACGTCTGAATTTTGCGAAGACTAGGTGTCCCGTCGTCTTAATATGGTGATAAATACCGTGCTTGGCAGGAACCGTGGGCGTTTTGCGAAGTTCTGGACGGAAAACTTCCGGGTACGACGTGAGGAGGTGGTCGTAGGCATCCGTGGGTGCACTGATGTAGAGAGCGAGGTTAGAGGGGGTGGGTTGAAGAGGTGTCGACAAGTACGAGTCTGCGTTGACCAATCGTCGGTGGGCGACATCGACCAGAAGGTGGAAATGAGAGAGGAAATCCGCACCGAGGATTGGCATTGTGACGTCCGCAACGAGAAACTTCCAATTGAATTTACCGTTTCTGAACGATAATGTGAGGTTCTCGTAACCGTAGGTGAGTATCGCAGATCCGTTGGCAGCTACTAAGCGGACGTCGGCAGATGTAGACAGACTACGTCGTGCCTTGAAGAGTTTCCTTGGCAAAAGAGAACGACAAGCACCCGTGTCTACCAAAAATCGCACGCCCGTTCCTGCATCCTGTAAAAAAAAAGATTAGAAACATGGGAGGCCACCGCCACAAGCAATGGCCTACTTACACGTTTTTTGGCCACTGACAATCCTTGGCACATTTCTTCGCGGTTGCCCCGAATCTGAAGTAGTACTAGCAAAACTGCGGCGGATGGGAGGTAGTAAGTGGCTGTAGAAGTCGTTCGTTGGGGCGCGAGCGATTGGTGGGTGGTGGCCGGCTTTGTCGCCGCTTCGGCACGTCACGGGGTAGGCGTGTATGTCCTACGGCATTCATGTCAGCTTCGGTTGACGTTGAATAGGCATCCTTGTCGTCAGGGGTGGAGAAGTTGATGGAGGTCTTGAAGTGGCTGTCCATAAGGGCGTCGGCTTTGGTCATCAAGTCCTTTATGGGTAAACTATCGACATCGGATATGGCAGCGCGTACAGGTTCGGGTAAACGGCGTATCCAAAGGGCCTGAAGTAGGTTCACCTCACGAGGAGAGCCGTCTGCGGCAGGTTGAAGGCGAGCGATACTGGTCATTTCCCTGAGGGCAAGCGAAGCCCTTTGGTCCCCCAACGGTTGTTGCGAGAGCTGAAAAAGCTTTGCTATACGGGCGGCTGGCGATGGCGAGTACTGCTGCGGAAGGTATGTTTTGAGGGCGTCATACGCTATTGGGGTGTCTCCTTGTTCACAAAGCCAGTCGCATATTTCTGGGAAGGTGTCCTCGGGTATCGCCGCGAGAACATAATCCGCTTTGGTGGTTGAGCGAGTCACGCCCCTGATACGGAAGTGGACTTCAGCGCGTTGAAACCAAGCAAACGCCTCTCCGGTGGCGAACGGTGAAAGTTTCAATGGGGCGGCCGCGGCACCAACTGCTGCAGTAGAGTCCGTCTCCGTCATAGTACCAACGATGGAGGGGCGAGGGAGGTGGGGGTGGAAGGCAGTGGGAGCGAGTCGACTTCCGGGGTCACCAATGTGATGGCGCCGAGTAAGGTTGTGAACTCAAAGGCAGGTTGGAAACGACTGAGTTGTATTATTGTAGAACTCTCTCCTTATATACAAAACCTCAAGGCAACAGGACATAACAAGTTCACAAGACAGACAATATTACAGAGGAAAAACCAGACATGAATTTTCATGTTCGTTTTAGTGCGAGGGAAGAACGAAGATACAAGCATAATATATACAAAAGGAATTATGTACAATTGTGTGAAATACGGTTGGTACAATATATATATATATATATATATATATATATATATATATATATATATATATATATATATATATATATATATATATATATATATATATATATATATATATATATATATATATATATATATATATATATATATATATATGTATATATATATATATATATATATATATATATATATATATATATATATATATATATATATATATATATATATATATATATATATATATATATATATATATATATATATATATATATATATATATATATATATATATATATATATATATATATATATATATATATATATATATATATATATATATATATATATATATATATATATATATATATATGATATATATATATATATATATATATATATATATATATATATATATATATATATATATATATATATATGAATTCTAACTCCTGGCACGAATATCCTTAAAATTTCTCCTAAGGATATCACAATATCAGCGGACGCATTCTTGACACGCTTCCATAGCAATGTGCACCCCCAAACGGCGTTTTTGCTTCGAGGAGCATGTGGCAAAATAAAAGGGAGCCGTCCAAAGGCTATCCCTGCTCTCGTAATACTATTGGGAATACAATAACGCCATTCCCACGATGGCGGACATTCCTTGTAGCATTGAGCGTGGTGTTACAGATACAGTACCACGGGAGGGATACTGTAAAGATCTTTTCTTTTAGAAGAGTTGGGTGGGTCCATCAGGACGACATGGCCATCTCACCCAAAAATAGATTTTTCGCTTCGCTCAAAATTCGTTTTTTGGGCTCAAGCCATGTCGTCCTGATGGAAGCATACCAGAGCATTAGTGTATCTATGGATTTTAATCAGTGCCTTAACCTTATAGCAGCCTTTTCTATGGTCTCGGGGACCACATGAGACAAGGGACGTTACCGTTTTTCGTCAGCATCACTAATCATAACCAATGTTAGTGCTTCCTGCCTCCTACAGGGAAGAGTCATTCTAGACAGTAGAAAAGGGATCTTGATGTTAACATACATAGTATGACCAAACATAAGTACATATTGAATATACAAATAGTCTCATAGTTGTATATTTTGCTAAAATAACATCAGTGTCTCTTATATAAATTATTTGATGTATACAAATATATGAGGGATACTTACTTTGGTAAGTTGAAGAACTCTGGCATGTATACATATAAAATTGCCTGGCGAAGGTGGACGCACTACATTCTAATAGACATTTATTACTAATAAATGACTAAAAGATGTTTAGTAAAACGAATGTAGTATGACAATTGGATTATACCTGTAACGAGTACAGAGACTATATTTCCTTCTTGAAGGAAGAAATGATGAGTGTCACTCTCAGACTAAAGAAAAATTATAAAACAATTTCTCTTCATAATTCCTGTACTGGTTACTTCTATCTGCACTGTGTACTTCGTACACCAGCACTAGTGCTATCTGTGTCATCATGGTAACACTTAATTAAAATAAGTCAAACCTAAGAAGGGTGACCTCTTCTCCCTTTAATTGACAGTCCCAGTCAATTAGCTGTTCATCGTAAAATTAGACGGCAGGTTAAATATTCTACCTGGCGTCACCACATATTGCTTCAGATCATGGATTTGTCTAGCATAGTGTTTGTAGAACACTCTGGATGATTCTCATCCGTTACATGTGCGAGGACATGAGAGGTCCCAAACCATAAACTGTTCACCACAGTAATTAGGGGACAGGTTTTAATACACTACCTGCCGCCACTACGAAGTGTTTCAGTTCATGCACTTGTTTTGCATAGTGTTTGTAAAACACTGGATGATTTCCATCCAGTGTATGAACGAAGGCACTCAAAGTCCATATACTGAAAGAAGTTCAGTGATGAAGCAATCTTTCTCGGATCATGACCTGCGGGAGTACTGTCCTGATCCGCTCTACGAATAAAGTAGGTGAGCTTCGCCCTTAGTTGTTTAGCGGAAGTTTCTCCTTTAAAGAGCTGTCCTCCCCTGGAGTCTGAAGTTCTACGAAGATAGACCTTTAGAGACTCTACAGGACATAGAGAGACATCTTCCTTCAGAGGGCAGATTCTCCAGGGACCCCACCTATTAGTGGGTAGCTCGTTTTTAGCGAGAAAGGATGGATCCGGAAATAGATTCAGTTTTCCCACCTCCGTGAACTGAATGTGACCGTTATCTCTGGATAGGGCCACTATTTCATCAGCTCTAGCCCCAGAGGCGATAGCGAACAGAAAAATAACCCTTCATTGTTCACAGATGAGGCAAAATGTAAGACCTTGTCCAAAGACCATGAGATGGGCTTTGGTGGTACCGCGGGCTTAAGCCTGGCACATGCCTTCGGAATCTTATTAAAGATTTAATTCGCCAGATCCACATGAAAGGCATATAGGAGAGGCCTAGTCAAGACTGACTTGCACGTATTTATTTTATTGTATTGGCCACCAGACCTTGGCTATGAAGGTGGACAAAGAAGGACAGACAGAAGTTCATTGAAATTTCTTTCGGTCCTTTTATTTTGACAAACGCAACCCACTTTTTCCAGGAAAACTCATATTGTCTTCTAGTTGACTTGGCCTTGTATTCTTCTAAGAATTCTATATTACCTTTTGAGATCCCAAACCTTTTTCTAACCGCTAGAGCGAGAAAATCGTGAAATGAAGGGTTTTGGTTCTCTGTGATAAAACGAAGGCAGTTAATTTCTGAACCTTCAGAAATATACCTAGGGTCAGAGCTAGGACCAGCCTCATGTAGTCTATCAGTCCCACTAGAGGATTCTCGTATGGGGCTTTATAGCGAGGTAGTTTCTTGAAGACGCTTATGATGAACAGGTCGAATTGCAGTTCCGGGACTTGTTCCCATCTGGGAAGGAATATGTCTCCGCCCATGGACCATTCCAACTCTATCGGTTAGGATCGAAATAGAGTATCTACCGTCACATTGTGGATCAGTTATAAATGAACTGCTGGTAGGTGCCATCCCTTTAAGAGAGGGGTGAGTAACTTCACCAAGATCAGACGTAGGGAGTCTGATCTGTAATGAGGGGGCTTCCCCACCCATGAAAGGACCAGCAGAGTCTTGGGACTTTCGTGCTCCGATTTTTGTTAGAGAAGCGATTAAAGAGGGACCGATTTCAGTCTTTTTTTATCTCTTCAAGCGTTTGATGCGTGTTTTTTCCAAGCTCTTAACGCAGCTTTCCGGTGTGCCCTTAGCACCAGGTCTGTCACTATAGCGAACTGGGGAAAGTTTAGCGCTTTTTCCTGTTGGCGTTTTGGAATTCTGACTGAATACCTGAGTCTCTTGACAGACCTCACAAGCTCCTTTTATATTTCCAAAGGAGAAGAGAGTTGATGTGACTGAGGGCTTCGATGGTTTTTTAACCATCGAAACCCCTGAGCTGGAGAAAATCGAGACTTCTAGAAGCTTATCTTGCACCAGTGATGTCCCAGGAACCGGGTCATCTCTTTGAATGCACATTGGCCGGACACTTCGGGTGCTGACCACTCCAGCCTCTCGATCAGGTATATTAATACCTGAACTATTTCTAGGCTTTACTTTGACGTGACTAAGTTCGTCAATCCTTTGAAGATACTTAGGACTGTGAGTCCGACACGTATCTTCCTTAGGATGAATGCTACTCTCTGTAACATGAATTCTAGATAGGAGGAAGGGGGGTGGTTGTCTGGAAGGTTCCGAAGGATACCTTTCAGGTCTGACAAGACTACGAACACCCTTAATTGGAACAAGGTCCATATGTTCAGAGGGATTAACATTCAGAACTTGCTGGTTTTTATGAAATTGTTAAGTGGCGACAAGTTCAGAATGACTCATTGATATCCTGAGTCCTTCTCGTGAACACGAAGCAGCCTTCCCTGGAACTCGATGAGATATTGTTTTCCTACCACCTGTATGCTCTATAGCTCTCAGGTATATTCCACCAGGAGGGTTTTGAACTGTAGGAGAAGGTAAGGAAATGATGGTAGGGACATTTCTGTTTCCCATCAATAGCTCATCTTGAATAGGCTTTGGACCGAAGGATCGAAGGAATAGTGGGATGTTGTTGAGCAGCCCGGATATTTCCAGCATTTCCGATCTTCTTTTTAGGTTGGGGACCCACAACCACAGAAGATTTTCTCTTTGAAGGAAGGCCCCATTTTTGGAGAAGACCTATGTTCTCCATGGTGGCGTTCTTAATTACTTTCTTATGGACCTCGTGTGGGAAGAGGTCTTTACCCCAGATGTTGTAAGATATTAGCTTCCTTGTTTCGTGTTTTACTGTTGCATCAGGGAACACAAATCTCTCTACATGCTCTCCTAGCCTTCATAAAGGCGTAAAGGTCCTTCACCATGATAGCCATATACATTTTGGCTATGACCATGAGCATGTCTAGGGTACTTTCGTAGGTCGAACACAACTCTATGTAGTTTTGTAGAAAAAGGGATGCCGCAAGTCTCTCCTTTGACTCCTGTTCATTACACAAGAGCAACTCAGAGAATTTAGGGAGACATTCCTTGAATTGTCGACTTGCGACGTCCTCGTCTAATTTTCCTACTGAAGATGTCAAATGGACTTCCTTCCAATCCTTTTCCTGTCCGGGAAAAGCTGGTGACAAAGGCTTGCACTCATCGAGTGTGGGACATTGCTTACCCGCCTCTACCGCTTTGGCAACAGAAGTAAATGCCTTCCCCATAAAGGGGAATGAGAGTGAAGTAGGAGCAAGAAAGGAAGGGTGTCTGTTATTCAGTGAGAATACCTTCGACCCTGAATAACCCGTCTTTCTTAGACTACCTGAAAGGATAGTCTGTGCCCTATCATGGTCGAGAATCAAGACCTCCTTTGGTTCCGTTCCTTTTCTTGAGTCTGGTTCGTACTTCAGTCGAACCCAACAATTAGGGAAAGCATCAAAGCTTGGCCAAAATTGAATTTTGTCCAAAGGAACTGCACCTATTTTCTCTGAGATGCAGAGATTGCCATTTGAAATCGGCATCTGCTCCGCAAACCTCTTTGGATTGGTTATGGAGCATGTTGGTAGGTCTTGATTCATGGGTCGTTTGACTGACCCCTGGGAAACGACAAGAGAAACTTTATGAGGATCTATCTTGCGTTTTACTTCCTGCTTTTCGTTTTGTTTACGAAAGCTCTCTATTTGATTCTTCAGCTGGATACATAATTGTACCACATTATCCAAATTAGGGGTAAAAGACGAAGATGTCGACATCGATGGCTCTAAAGCCGGCACAGGCAGAGGAAATTCCGACGCTACCTTTTCCTCTTCTACCTTGGGGCACTTCTTTCCCATAATCCCAAAGGTTTTCTGGCCGTCAGGGGATGTAGTTGGCTCTAGAGGAACTACTGTTTCCTCACTTTCTTCCGGAAATAGTAGCTTACGCATTCTATAATTAGGTAGGAAAGGTCCCGGAGAGATCTTTTGAAGGCCTCTCACCCAGTTGCGTAATTTATATTGAGCTTTATCACTAGTCTCTGTAGACTTGGGATTTTCAAAACCTTCGGATATTAATGTTCGACATATATTGCAAACCTGTGGGTTCCAATAATGTAGGGATCCGGAAATAATATTGAAGGGGGCATGAAGCCTGCAAGTATTATGACCGTAAAAATACTTACTCTTGGCCTTGCAGAGGACTGCAGCACTAGGTATCAGGTGTTCCTCCTGTAAAGAAAGGAAAACCTAATGAGTATACAATGGATTATCTCCTTGACAATCAACATGCAAATGTCCTTTACAATAGAGTATCTTAGGATAGTAAGCTATAAAGGGATAGTAGGAGATACATACTCGTGTACCCCTGTGAGCAAATGCTGTTGCTTCCCCTCAATATTAACTACATGGAGATTTCTCTATAGAGTAACTCCAAGTAGAAGGACTCTTACCCCTAGGGGTAGAGAAGTATCAAATCACTGTCCCAAAATAATGTTAATACTGTGGGGTCAGGATGACTGATTCTCGATCAGAATATTGAAGAAACTACTCATTCAATATATGAACGGTACCAGCGGAATGCTCGTACAAGGGTACCCAAGGTATGTCAGAAAATACTACTGTATAATGGTACTGTAGTTTTCTAATTGCAGTAAGTCTATATTGTAATTTACTGGCTACTGTACATTATCTAGTCATTATGCTGCCTTCATAGTAGCATATGACAGAATGGTCCATCTAGCATGAAGCCAGCTGGACTAGGAAAATAAAGACATATATTTATTGGTGTGCTACTGTTACTAACACACATTTGGATTCCCTTCAAATGTCATCTTCACTGTGTTATAGATTAGATTTGGTATGTTACATCTTCAAGTAAAGTCTATGTAAGTTAACTTTAAAATAGTTTATTCTTTAAAAACAGTATTAACATCTCCATCACAAGAGTATAGATGGTTTGGTCGGATGACCATTCCGTATGACATCTCAAACTGAACTGCTACAAATATTCATATTCATGTTAAAGTTTATTTAGTTATATCAGCACTTAAGGATTTATAGTAAACACAACATTAATACCGGAAGGTACTTGTTCCGTTCTCATAGACAACTCTTTCTCACGGGCTTGGTTGTGTTTACTCTTCATGAAAAATGTTACATTGGTGAGGTTTGGCATCCGCATCCTGCTTATGATATGACTATGGCATTTCTCACACTTCTCTTACTTTCACAGTGACCTGTAGGTCATGTGTTTTAAACAAGTAATATCTATATATTACCTTAGCTCGGTCAGCTACCTAAATTTTTGAAAATTTAACAATACGTCAAAATATGTTTACTAGGAGTGTGACAGGATATATATATATATATATATATATATATATATATATATATATATATATATATATATATATATATATATATATATATTATTTCTTTTTTAACTTTAGCCATAAGCAAATGAGGACGAATGTTCAAATAGGCATATTGAAAAAATTAATAATGCAGACTTAACAAATATTGCCAAAACAAAGAAAAAATACATGATAAATACAGATCATATATATGGTATATTGCTAGCAAATGATTATATGGTACCAACAAAAAAAAATACTGATATACACATGATTCGGTAACTTTGTTGAAGAATAGTTGTTACCTTTGTCAAAAATATAGATTATTATAATACGGTAACTAATAGAAATATTTGTTACCTTGGTAAAGATACAATTCTAGTACAAAAACACGAATTCCTGGTACGTACACGTACCACGGTTTCGTACACACACACACACATATATATATATATATATATATATATATATATATATATATATATATATATATATATATATATATATATATATATATATATATATTAATGACAAATCGCTGGAACATGCGATGTTTCAAGATGACAGCAAGCCGGCTTGCTGTCATATATATATATATATATATATATATATATATATATATATATATATATATATATATATATATATATATATATATATATATATATATATATATATATATATAGGGCTTTTATATTTTATTAGGTGCCCAAAAATGATTTATTTTTTAAATGTTTTTTTTTCAAAATGGAAATGTTCTATAGTCTCTTCAATTAGATATTACTAGCGTACTAACTGCTTTTCGTGCACAACACGTTTCCAAGACAAGTTTACTCCTTTGAACGAATGAAGGGGCCAGTTTCAAACGGCTTTAAATTGAATTGAATAAGGAGTTTTGTCTGGAAATGGCAAAACGTTCTGTTTGAGCTCCAATTTATTTCTCTTTAACCTTTGCCAAACAAGGATGTTAACGGCGATAAATATCATCACCGTAACGCTGATTACTGCTAGTAACACGTAGAATCGACGTTCGGGTGGTCCATCTCGGCCAATTTCATCAACCGCTTAGCCTCACGTGCATTGTATTGGAGAGGTAAAGATGGAATTGATGCTGACCACGTGAAGTTCGCGAAGTAGGCTCGTTCTCTGATGATAGTCTTGATTCCATGAACCATGTAATTCGGGGACGTACCGATACAACCATCTGCTGCAACGAAGATTTGGGAAAAGGATGTTGATCCGTCCGGGCATGATACATTGAAGCCGGCCTTGTCGTATCGTATCCACGAGCCATTGTTCAGTCTGCAATTGAACTTATTATCATCAAAGAGATCAAGCTTTTCCAGACAATTTTCATATGTATGGGAGAGAGCACCATCTAGCACTATACCTAACTCGCATGAATCCATTAAGTTTTTATGGAATTCAAAGGAGTCAGCTGTACATATTTTCTTATCCATTGCATCTGAACAGTGAGTTAATTGATTTAAGTCTTTAATGACCGTATATGTTTCCTTGTCTGGGGAAATCAATACGTGTCTTGTTAAACTGGATATTACTGGATTTGAGTGATTCCTCATGAAAGTCGGAAATGGTGATATCCTGTAAGATTGCCAGGCATCGGAAGAATCAAAGGGAATTGTAATCATAATCCTGTGATTTTCAACGCTTACTTTAATTAGGCTGTAATAACATTTTAACCTACGTGCGTCTAACAAAGGAAAATAACCTAATTTCTCCCGTCCGTTCTCCACAAATAACGTTAAGTCTCTTATTGGCAACAAATGCGGTGGCAGTACACCTTTAGTCGCTAATGTGATAGCTTCCACATAATCTTTTGATTTCTCAATGAAATGTGCAATTCTGTTATGTATATGATCTATTTTTTAATCATAATACGTTAACGTTGCCAACAGATCTTGTTCTTCCATAATATGACTGATATTACTAGAATGTTCGTTTACCAAACACATAATTTGATTGATTGAAGCTAACTGATTCCTTAGTTCTGACATAATCAATTCATTTTCATGAGTCAAAAACTCAATTTTCTTATTTTGATTACTAATCTTAAGACTATTGGAAATTCCTAAGCCTAAACTTGCAATAGAACCAAAGATGTTTAGTGCAGCAAAAATAAACGGGTTACGTTTCTCAAGATTATCGTGTCCTACTGTCCACATCAAAAGGTCACGAACCAAAGATTCTGCCCCGTAAGTCTTATTTTGCAAGTCGTCGGATAGCATCTCTGCAACTTTTAGTGTCGGTGCAAGCGAATTCTCTGTATTAAAAGGAAAGTGTCTTCTATGCATTTCATTTAATGAAACAGCAAACCTTGAAATGGTGCTCTTTAAGCTAGTGACGTCATTCTCTGGGAGAAAAAATGCTTGCATACGTACTTCAACAACTACGTTACTTGATGTAATAAAAACGTCTTCTTGTCTTTCAATTATAGTGCCATATTTAAAATCTATACTTTTAGTTTTGGAGCTTACCCCACACGAGAAAATGTCTGAGAGAACAATATCACTCCCAACAATAAAAACTTCATCTTGGAAACCTGTAATGAGAAAAATGTATGTAATTACTCCTGTATTCACAAAAATAAAAAAAAAATAAAAATCTTTCCCTCACTTCTTTCCCTCTTATTTTAATTTCTTATGTGAGCCAATGGTACGATTCTCTCATCAGTGGGTTGGGATACGTTTTGAACTCTAAACCTATTGGCCGTTAATGTTTCCAAAATGTTAAATGGGCCTTCAAACTTAGGTGTTAGTTTATAATTGAGTCCTTTACGTACATTTACCTTTATGTATACATTATTACCCACGGTATATGTTTTAGTTGGCTTCGCTATTTTATCATGATTCCTTTTCAATATGATTTCTGATTCTTCTAAATTCTTTCAAAGGATATCAACGCGACTTTTGCTTGCATTTATACATTCTTTTAAAGGATTTGACAAATTAGTTGTAGGCGTTAATACATGGAAAGGCGTTCTAACTGGGGTACCATACAATGCCTTGTGCGGTGACATCTCTATTGATATATGATATGAATTATTCAGAGTACTCAGTACCGCAGGTATTGCAATATCCCAGTTGGGGTCTGATCCCCCTAGTGTTACTCTTAATATATTTAAAACCTTCCTATTAGCTCTTTCCACTAGCCCATTCGACTCCGGGTGATATATCATGGTATTTATTTTCTTTATGCTAAGGAATTCACACAATGAGGTAAGAAAGTGATTATTAAATTCTCCACCCAAGTCTGAGATTATCATGTATGGAATTCCATGTTTACAAATGTAACACTCGTAAAACTTCCTAGCGCATTCAATCGCAGTTTTAGTTTTAAGCACTATTAGTTCTGTATATCGAGTTAAAGCATCTACAATTACTAAGAGGTGCTTATTTCCTCTGTCTGACGCGTAAAATCCTGTTAATAATACTAAATGTATCCTTTCAAAGGGTTGATTGGGCATGGGATAAGCCCCAAGGCGGACAGGTGTTTTCGTATGCCCTTTGTTTTCCTGACAAGTGCGACAATTAGCTATGTGTTTTTTTATATTTTTAAGCAACGTATGCCAATAAAACAATGATTTGGCTTTCTGTGACATTATGGAGAACCCTGGGTGTCCATGCAATGGATTTGCATGCAACCAATTTAGGACAGTGGAAATAAGAGAGATTGGTACCACTCCCTAGTCGTTAGTTACATGTGGTGTATTGCGGGTTTTCCTTGTCATGGTTCTACACAGAATATTGTCTTTGATTATATAATTCTGCTGCTTATATGTTATATATTCCGTTTCCTTATGATTGCCTTTCAAAGCATTCATAATTTTTTCTAATTTCTGATCTTTTCTTTGCTCAGTCTGTAATAATTCAGCACTCCAGCCCCGATGTCCTTGTTCAGATATCGTTTTAACAATAGGCATGAATGTTGATATATCTATTAATTCAGCTAAAGGCTCCGTACAAGATGACACGGGGTTGCGCGATAATGCATCAGCAATGATATTTGCTTTCCCAGGTAAATACCCGATTCTCGCGCCACAGTCCTGAATGATCAAATGCCACCAAGTTCGTTTGGGGCTGTGGCTGAAGCCTTTAAAGAACTCGGTTAGTGGTTTATGATCATTAAAAACCTTCACGGGATAACCGTATATTATGAACTTAAAATGCACTAATGTTTTAACAATAGCTAGCCCTTCCTTGTCTATTACTGCATACTTACTTTCGGAAGTTCTCAGTTTTCGAGAATAAAAAGCTATCGGGAAAAATTGTTTTTCATATTGTTGAAGCAATACCCCACCTACTCCTAAGTCTGAGGCGTCTGTTGCAATGAAGAATTCCTTACCGAAGTCAGGAAATTTTAACATAGGAGAACTACACGGTTCATCTTTCAAGATATTAAACGCCTGTTGATGCTGCTCAGACCATATGAAATCTACGCCCTTCTTCGTAAGATCAGTTAAGGGAGTGGCTATTATTGAATAATTGCTTATGAAACGCCTGTAATATCCACTACAACCCAGAAATTGCTGTATTCCCTTGACATTAGTAGGTATCGGAAAGTTACGGATAGCCGACACCTTATCATGGACTACTTTAAGACCTTGGCTTGACACTGTAAAACCCAAATAGACTAATTCTGTTTTGAAAAATTCACACTTACCAATCTTTACCCTTAAGTTATGTTGTCTTAGTCTCTGTAGTACTTGTTCTAATTTACGTAGATGTTCTTCTAAGGTGTTGGAAAAGATTACAAGGTCATCCATATAGGCATGCAATATCCCCTAGCAGGTCTCCAAACACTATGTTAATCATTCTTGTAAATGTTATGGGAGCACAACGTAAAACAAAAGGCATCCGTAAAAATTCATAATGTCCCTTAGCTGTGCTGAAGGCTGTGTATGGGATACTATTTTCTTCTAATGATATCTGGTGAAAGCCTTTAAGTAAGTCCAAACTGGTAAAATATTTATTCTGACCTAACAAAGATAAAATATCGTCAGTACATGGCACTGGGAATCGATCAGGGATCGTCTCCTCATTTAGGCGACGGAAGTCTACGCAGATACGCCATGTTCGATCTTTTTTCGGTACAACTATTAATGGAAAATTATAAGGGCTGTTCGATTTCTAATGACTCCTTCTTCTAGCATTTTACCTACTTCATTATTTATTTTATTCTGAAATTTCATAGGAAGTCTGTACGAGGGTACATAGATAATTTTCTGCTTGTCCTTTAACCTTATTTGATGCTCGATCACATCTGTTTTTCCTAAGGATCCATCTGCAGTGGAAAAAACATCATGATATTCAGTTAAAAGTCCAAAAATTTTCTGCTGAATTTCTTCTTCTTGAATGTCTTTATTGATTTTATTTTCAATAGATTGCAAAAGAGATTCATCCGCAACTGATTGAGCGTGAGTGATTTCAGCAACGGTAAGAATGCGATGTTTATAAACTTCTACATCCAAGATATGTTGATTTTTGTGAATTACTAAAGTGGTATTTAAATGATTATAGACTTCAATATTACATTGTTGATGTGAGCCTACTGTATAAATAGCTTGTGTGACAGACAATCAGTTAGTTTTCAAAGTGTCGGAAAGGATTAATACTTTAGATCCCGGTAATGTTTTCTTTACTTGCACTATTAAATTCGAAGGTACGTTCGGCTCGATAGATTGCGTGCAAGATGATATTACAGTTGAACGAGAATTATTTCTTTATTAGTGAGACAAGTTATTGGTTCTTCAACGTACGTCACTGTTTTATTTGTCGTCTCCTTTTTATCCAAAACTGATTTTAAGGTATTAGAAGACTAACAGAATTTTCCTTTGATATACACGCCGTGCTTGGCTAGGGGCTAATATAATGTTTTGATTGCCCATAGATATATATCCTATAATTACAGCTGGATACATATCAATGTTTTATACAACAACAAATGTATCGGCAAACGTGCGCTTACCGACCTTGAACTGAACATGAGTTACGCCTATTACATTTAATTCATTATTTGCTATACCCGAGAGCCTTACTCCGGACTTTTCTATTGGGAAGTTCGAAAACAACAAATGATGTGTCCTCAAATCCATGATATTACGTGGACTACCAGAGTAAAAAAATAATGTAAATGATCTGTGTTCTAAATTTACAGCATATAATGTTGGTCATAACTCATTTTGGCTTATTATTGTATGAATTCGTTGCAAATCTATGGGAGCAGGCACTGATTTATTTAATTCGGCCCTGTGTTTCATAAGAAAATCTATTTCCTCACAATGATCTGATAAAACATTAAATTGACTATTCAATACTACTGATGTTGACATGAATGACCTTGACCCAACATCACTCCCTTCCCCACTGGAGTTAATTATGTGGTATTTGCTTTGCTCTGCACATTCTGAAAATTAGTCTGACCTTGCGAGTTCTGGTTTGACGACCCAGGATCAGCGTTATGCGAAGAACTATTTGTTTGTTTCTGATTTTGAACTACATTGACGTTTGGCTGTTTCTTCTTATTGAAATGAGGATTTTCTTATTATTTCCATATTGAACTGACTATGGAATTGACTGTGTATTTCTAGGATTCTGTTGTGTCTTACGCGAGTAGCACTGACTATATGAATGAGTCGAACTATTATGTAACGAACAGAAACTCGTTCTTCAGTCCGCAATCAAGTGACCTTGACGTTTGCAATTATAACACGTCATTCTTGCAACTTGACTATTATTAACTAAATTTACTTGTTGTGGCTTTGTTTCATTTTTTGCAAAAACTTATAGAAACACGGGATCAAGATCAGGACACTTAGACATATGTTTCTTTATCTGTTTATATACATCCAATTCCGTAGTTGCTGGAGTTAACTTTTTATCAAAAAACTGCACTAAAGTTTCAGGCTACATAAGTGTCATGCATGTTAAATACATTAATCGTAAGAAATCTTTCACAGAGATGTTATCTCTAGTAACCCAAGTGGAATTACCTAAAATATCTTGATATTCGTTAAGCCTATTGGCTATGAGAGCTGCTCTCTCAATAACATTAAGCCGAGTCATAGTGGCTTGATTAACGGATTTTGAGCGAAGCGAAAAATCTATTTTTGCGTGAGATGGCCATATCGTCCTGATGCAAGTTCCTAAAGGGTAGCTTTCTTGGGTATATACAACTACGGCGATATTCCCAGAGAATTTACCTTAAGGTACCCAGAATTCTAACTCCTGGAGCGAATATCCCTAATAAAAGAACCAGGGATATCGCGAAATATCAGAGGACGTATTCTTGACACTCCACCTATCAATCTGCACCCCGAACAGAGTTAACACTTCGAAGGGGTCAATTGGCAAGGAAACGAAAAACGAGAAAGAAAGGAGAGCCGCTCACAAGGTATCTCTCCTCTCCCGTTTCGTAAGCGTGCATTGTGCCGCTCACAGCGCCATCTGTATTCCTTGTAGCGATACACGAGGTGCTACAGATACTGTATGTAGGGAGGGGACCTACAGCCCTTTTTAGAGAAAAAGGGAAGGGCGGGTCCATCAGGACGACATGGCCATCTCACCCAAAAATAGATTTTTCGCTTCGCTCAAAATCCGTTTTTTGGGCTCAAGCCATGTCGTCCTGATGGAAGTATACCAGAGCATTACTGTATCTGTGGATTCTCAAAACATGCCATACTCCCCGAAGATATTTCCCGGCCAAGTAGACCTAGAGACCTAAGATGTTACCGTCATACATCTTTTCATCTAACCATAGACCATGTTAGTGCTTCCTGCCCCCTACAGGGAAGAGTCATACTAGACTCTGGAAAAGTCTCGAAGAGTACATATACCTATGTATGAATAACAGACAAGCCAATATAGTGGTCTCACCCTATATCATGTAAAGCATAGTTTGTAAAAAACCACTGAGTCAATATGAAATATCGACCAGTTCCCCGTTCATTACTGGATTGGACAAAGGTTTATATCCGGGTAGGAGGAAAACTTGCATATCCGCCACCGTCCCCTTAGGGCATGGAATCCTCCCGCTAGGGGAAAGCATAAACCAATGCAAAAATGCTTGCATAAAGGAACAATCTATTAGAATTATCCCAGATAAATATGCATAGTAAACGTAATGCTAAATCATTTCAAGAAAATAACACGGGCGAAGGAGACGCAAGGTTCACAAGAACTAGTTTATTGACAAACAATAAAATAAAACAGGTTAAACAACAATTATACATATATAAGAGGAGGATAACCAATAAATAAGCATAAGCATGATAGTAAACAGAAAACTTGTTTATCTGAAAGAGAACAATAACGCCACTTTTAACATACCGAAGTATCAAAATCATAAAAGTCTGTATTACTAATCAGTTACATTAGCATTGGAAACGCTTGGCACACATGTCTGCACTTATGCTAGGTTCACCTTTAAATATGGAACAGTCAATGTGGGCACCCTCGTGCCCTAACACTTGGTTTGTAGAACAGTTCGTAACTACACATCTACCCCGGAATTAATCGTCCCAATTAAATTCCTCGCAGAGTTGAACAGCAGGTTTAACGACACTACCCACTGCTACCACAGACCTATTCAGTTGCTCCACTTGCTTCGCACAGTCACAAAAGAAAACTCTGGAAGACTTCCAGCCAGTGTATGAGCGAAGATGTTCGAAATCCATACTATTGAAGAAATTTAAGGATGAGGCAACTTTCCTCGGATCGTGACCTGCGGGTGTACTGTCTGGATCCGCTCTGCGAATAAAATAGGTGATTTTCGCCCCAAGTTGTTTCAGGGATAAATTGGAACCTGATGTTTTTCCCCTGAATAGTTGACCACCCCTGAAGTCTGAAGTTCTACGAAGATAGACCTTTAGGCATTCCACTGGACATAGAGATGCATCTTCTTTCAGAGGGCAGATTCACCAGGGACCCCACCTGTTGGTGGGCAACTTATTCTTGGCGAGAAACGTAGGATCCGGAAACAAGTTCAGCTCTCCCCCATCCAAGAACTAAACACGACCTTCCTCTCTCGAGAGGGCCACAATTTCACTAACCCTGGCCCCCTAAGCGAGTGCAAACAGAAAAATAACTTTTTGGGTCAAATCCTTTAAAGCACACTCCTCATTGATCAACAGCGAAGCGAAATGAAGAACTTTATCCAGAGACCATGAAATGGGCTTTGGAGGTGCTAATGGTCTGAGCCTAGCACAGGCTTTCGGAATTTTATTAAAAATATTGTTAAAGAGGTCGACCTGGAAGGCATACAAAATGGGTCTTGTCAAAGCAGATTTACACGTTGATATAGTGTTGGCTGCTAACCCTTGACCATGGAAGTGGATGAAGAAAGATAAGCAGAAGTCCGTCGAGATCTTTTGCGGATTCTTCGCCTTGACAAAGGCCACCTATTTTCCTAATGATGACTCATATTGCCCTCTAGTGGATTTGCACTTATATTCCTCTATGAAGTCTATACTGTCTTTCGAAATCCTGAAACGTTTTCTCACCGCTAGGCAGAGAAAATCATGAGCTGCAGGTTCAGGGTTTTCTGTGATGAAGCGCAGACAGTCGACTTCTGGAATCGCTGGGTCAGAACTGGATCTAGTAACGGTAGACACTTCAGCCGAAGTTCCAATGCCAGAGGGATCCACACGCTGTTCGGCCACTTGTGAGCCACTATTGCCGCTACTCCCTTGAAAGATATCAGTTTGTTGAGGACCCTCAATAGAAGGTTGTGAGGAGGGAACAGGTAAATCCTGGACCATCTGTTCCAGTCGAGGGACATCGGGTCCACTGCTTCCGCCAAGGGATCCTCGTACGGGGACACGTAAAGGGGTAACTTCCTGTTGTCTTTCGTCGCAAAGAGGTCTAACCACAGTTCTGGGACTTGACTCAAGATGAAGGGGAATGATCCTGCGTCTAGGGACCATTCCGACTCTATCGGTGTGAGCCTGGATAGAGCGTCCGCTATCACATTGCGGACTCCTTGAAGGTGGACTGCCGACAGGTACCACTTCTTATTTTCCGCCAGTCGAAAGATGGCCAACATCACCTGGTTGAGTGGCGGTGACCTCGATCCTTGTCGATTCAAGCATCTCACAATCACCTCGCTGTCCAGTACCAACCTTATGTGGATCGAGCGACGAGGGGAGACTTTCTTCAAGGTAAGGAGTACTGCCATAGCTTCCAGAAAGTTTATGTGAAATGTCTTGAACAGATTGGACCAAGTTTCTTGGGCCTTCTTCTGATGAGAATGACCTCCCCACCCCTCCTTCGAGGCGTGTGTGTGAATAGACAACGAGGGGGGAGGTGGCTGAAGAAGCACCGACTTTTTTAGTTGCCTGACTTGGGACCAAGGCCTGAGAAGCGTACGTAGACGAAGCGGTACTGGTCTTATCAGATCTCTTCGCGCGTTTGATGCATAACTTCTCCAAACTCCGGTTGCCTCCTTTAGCTGTGCTCTTAGCACCGGTCTGTTACTGAGGCAAACTGGAGAGAACCCAGCACTCTCCTGTTCGCGTCTTGATATTCTTTCGGAATCCAAAAGTCTCTTGACAGAACCAGCTATCTCCTTCCTCTTCTTTGCCGGGATGGAGAGTTGGTGTGACACTAGGTCCCAGTGGATTCTCAACCACTGAAACTTTTGAGATGGAGAAAGTCGAGACTTTTCCGTTGATCTTGAAGCCTAGATGCTCTAGGAACTGGATCACCTGTAGGGAAGCTTGCAAACATTCTGTCTTGGATGCGGCCCACACCAGCCAGTCGTCCAGGTAGGCTACCACCTGGATTCCCTTTAGGCGTAATTGTTTGAGAGCTACGCTCGCAAGCTTCGTGAAGATCCTTGGGGCTATGTTTAGCCCGAATGGCATGGCTCTGAAGGCATAGAGTCTTTGATGAAGCTTGAACCCTAGGTAGGGGGAGAGTTGGCAATTGAATGGAACGTGCCAATAGGCATCTGACAAATCTATGGAGACGGTATATGCCCTCTTGGGCAGTAAGGTCCTTATGTGTTGCAGTGTTAGCATCTTGAACTTGCAGTTCACTATGAACTTGTTGAGTGGCGACAAGTCCAGAATGACTTTGAGTTTTTCTGAGTCCTTCTTGGGAACACAAAACAGCCTCCCTTGGAATTTGATGGACTTTACCCTTCGGATTACTCTTTTCTCCAACAGTTCTTGAATGTACTCCTCCAGAACGGGGGTGGAGTGTTGGAAAAATCGAGGACACGGGGGTGGAGTGCTGTACCAGCTCCAACTCAGTCCATTCTTAACTAGGCTGTGGGCCCAGGGATCGAAGATCCACCGATCCCAAAAATTCTGAAGTCTCCCTCCTACCGGTATCATCTCACTTTGGCTGCTGTTGCCCTGAGGTCTTGCCTCCTTGACCGCGACCACCCCTGAATCCCCTCCCCTTTGAGGGGCGCCTAGACAAACCTCTGGCTGCTCCTCTAGGCTTCGCTCGAAAGGTAGGTGACTGCCCTTCGAACGCTGGGTTAAATGCCGGAGACTGCGTAGACACGGCTTGGGGTACCCACTGGTACGTGGTCGGGGTTTGTGCCACCATCTGGGGCACTGTAGGCATAGGAAGTTGTTGCTGCTGCTGTCTGAATGGCTTGGCTGGCCGAGAGGGTAGCTTAGTCTTCTTAGTCTTCCTCTTTGTTTGGGGACCCTCATCCAGGGAAGACTTTCATTTGAGAGATAGGCCCCACTTCTGGAGAAGGTTTCTATTCTCCGTGGCGGCCTTATCTACAACCTCTTTGACCGCTTCACTAGGGAAGAGGTCTTTGCCCCAAATGCTGGAGGAGATTAGCTTCCTTGGCTCGTACCTCACCGCAGCCGAGGCGAACATGAACTCCCTAAAAGCCCTCCTAGCTTTGACGAAGCTATAAAGGTCCTTCGTCACTGTGGCTAGGTGTGTCTTGGCCACTACCATAAACATTTCATGGACCTTGCGGTCACTTGCCATTGTCTCTAGAGTCGTTTGATGAGACATTGAGGCAGCAAGTCTTTCTTTTGTCTCAAGCTCCCAGCGCAAAAGAAAGTCAGACAGCTTGGGGATGTTCTCACCGAACTGACGTCCGGGAATATCAGCCTCCAACTTCCCGACTGAGAAGGTAAGATGGAGGTCCTTCCAGTCCTTGTGGTCCATGGGTAGGGCCAAAGACAGAGGTTTACACTCCTCCAAGGAGGGGCATGGCTTACCTGCCTCGATTGCTTTCAGTACATCCGTAAACCCTTTCTGCATAAAGGGGA
The DNA here is from genome assembly GCF_036898095.1 of Palaemon carinicauda. Taxonomy (NCBI): domain Eukaryota; kingdom Metazoa; phylum Arthropoda; class Malacostraca; order Decapoda; family Palaemonidae; genus Palaemon; species Palaemon carinicauda. The sequence goes on along the minus strand of NC_090754.1, from coordinate 2,576,834 downwards.
AGGCTCTAGAAGGAGAGGACACAAAGGAAGGGTGCTTCTTACTCAAAGCAGGTACTTTTGAGTTTGTGAAGCCCCTCTCTTTCATCAAGCTTGACAGTAAAGCTTGAGCCTTAGCGTGGTCCAAAACTATGACCTCCTTCGGCTCCGTTTCTTCCTTTGAGGCTAGTTCCTTCCTTAGACGGACATAACAGTCCGGATACGACTCCTTGATGGGCCAGAATTCAACTTCCTCAAGGGGGACTGAGCTCAACTTCTCCAAAATGACGATTTTTCCCATCGTCATAGGCATGTGCTCGGCATATCTCCAAGGGTTGGCATCTGAGCACAAGGGAAGGTCTTTCACGCTGAGCTTTTTCTGGGGCCCACATGATGCTGCAAGTCTCCGCATCTCCAGCTTCATTGCAGCAGCTTCTCATTATTTTCCATCAGCATCTGTTGGATCATTCCAACGATGGAGGAAAGGGTCTTTCCCAGCTCATCTGGGAGAGAGGATGATGTTGAGGGAATAGGTTCAGAGGCCTGAACCGGAGTAGCTGACACCTCGTCAAACTCTTCCTCTTCATTGTCTGGAGCCTGCTCTTCTTCCTGGTCTTCTGCCAGAAGGTCTTTTTCCAAACACTCGGACACCTCCGACATCCTATCGTCCAATTGGATGTCCTGCAGGGCGTCCGCGACTTCAGCATCCACCGGGATCTGAACCAACGGTATCTTCGCTTGAGGTTGGGGAATCACTGCCTCAGCTAACGCCTTGGGGAAAAGGTAACCCCTCATCTTCTCACTTGGAAGATAGGAGCCAGAAGTGTTCATCTGAAAGCCCCTTACCCAGGTACGAAGCTTCTCCCTTGCTGCGTCCCTTGACTCCGCCGTCTTAGGGGAATCAAATGCCTCAGTAATCAGGTTTGTGCACACGGTACATACCTGCGGGTCCCAATACCGGAGATCACCTCTGGAGACTGCGCATGCTGCGTGCCTCCTACACAAGTCATGTCCGCAGAAGTTCTTGCTGTGGACGTTGCAGAAAACGCTTCCACACTTCGGATGGTCCTCCTGTAAAGAGAAGAAAATTCCATGAGTATCAAGTGAACTATGTATCACTGGATATACATAGCTTAGAATAACTAAACTAGAAAGGAAAGACAAACACTTGTATTTCCCGCACAGTCAATTGCTGCAACCTTCCAGATAATAAAATCGTATGGTTAATCTATTCTAGAGCGACCAAGAAATAATTTCCAGAGGAAACAGGTGTAGCTCACACCCAAATAAGTGATTTTAAAATACTGGATAATAGATAAGAAAGAACTCACTTTCTTTATCTGTATGGTTACACCAAAGGGCTGTGCAAGACAACTCAAAGTGTTAGAAAAACTTGGTGTTGTAACATATACTATACTATAGTTTTCTCCCTACAGTATATACTATACTGAAAAATACTGGCTACAATATAGAAGGTAATATGCCGGCCGGCACACACCTTAACTAGTTCCAAAGTATACTACTTATAGACTATAAGGTGGAAGAACGCTGGTTCAAATGCGTGTGCCGGCTGGCAGTCACTGCCGGCCAGCAACTACACAAGATAGCACCCGGCTGCCGGCCGCCAAACGTAGCGGCCGCCAGAACCTCGGTGTGTTTCTATTGCCGGCCGGCAGTCCCCTGCCGGACGGCAGCTAAAAAACAACAACACCCGGCTGCCGGCCACTAATCGTAGCGGCCGGCAGAACAATGGTGTGATATTATAGCCGGCCGGCAAAGGTATACAACCAATGCCTCCCGGCAGCAAAAGAACCAGAGAACTCCAACTGCCGGCTGAAGGCCACTTAGGCCGGCATCCGGGCTAGGGTACAAACACTAGAAGAAAAACAGAATGGATGCGGGGATAAGAGACTGTACTGCCTCGTAGCCCGGCAACCCGAAAGAGTGCACATAAGGAAGGGGAGAATATAACTTCAGGCTTCCTGACCAATGCCATCTGGCTCTACAGACAAACATGGATGAGAGACCAAGGGAGGTCCGGGCAGCACTCAAAGCAGAAGACCCTTGCCGGCCGGCATGCATTGCCGGCCGGCAAGGGACTGAGTCAACCCCACCTCCTAACCTATGCTAGGTACAGATGTAGAATGACGGACAGGAATGCAATGGCTAGGACATCACTAAGGAAAGAGGGGGAAAAGGGGAAGAGGGTTCTGCCAACCTTGCTCTAATAATGAATCACCCGCAGCTAAGAAAACTCATCTTAGCCTAGGGGAGATCCGAGGAGGGAGGCCAGGAATACTTGCCAACTCCCTCGGAACCAAAGCAAGGGAGGCGTTGTTATTCACAGAAAAAGAGGATCTCATCCTCCACTTCGAGAACAACAACACTGGACTAGTCTGTTAGAACACAAAAAGAAGGAATCATCTCGTACAGAAACCTTCGAAAGTGAACTAAGTGTATTATTAGTTAAACACTAATAATTATTTTTAAGTATTTTAGTAATGTTCAAGTTTTGTGAAGTTTGCGCATGCTCACTGACGACAGTGTAAAATTGTGACGGTGGGCAGTGGTACTGTCGACTGTCGACGTGGCCAGTGACTGGCAGGTGGAGGTTGTGTACGTAACCAACTGTTCGTGCGTAGTTGCTGAGGAGTACAGCTGTGCACTCATGCAAGCAAATGGTGTTGATATGTAGCTTGTGTTCTTTAAGGTATGCTATTGTTTGTGTAATGAGATTTGTAAATTATGGATATGTTTCGGTTGAATAGTCTTATCGGCATTTTGACATTGTTCCTCTACTATATTGTAGTAATGTTGTATTTTAGGATGTGTTAACGTAAGAGCTGATAGAAGAAATCAGCCGATATTTAATGCACGAGAAATCTGCTGGGTATCAGAGAGGAGGCATTGTTGTAAGTGACTTTTTGCAGTTAATTGTTACTTATCTTTTAACTTGTTGGTAACGGTGATTGTGTTATGATAATTATTAGTGAGAAATTATATATGTTTGTTCATATGGTGATAAGGATTAATGTTTCTGCTAAGGTGATACGTAAAAAAAAAAAAATGGGTATGTTATTCTGACTTTTATAATGTTACAGGTCGAAATTAAACGTTTTACGACAAGCTGAGTTTTTATCTGGTACCTGAGCATACATTTCGACAACACTCATCATGACAGATGAAGGGAAAAACGGCAGCTCCACGGGGGAAAATGATAGTGCTAGGATGTCACTGGAAGCACAGAAGAAGGCCAAACAGCGGAGGGGAACCGCAAAGGCAAAACTAACACGTAAGCTTGATAAGTTTCATGAGTATATGTTAGATCAAATGGCATTAGAAATTTTAGAAGAAAGATACGAGAGTGTTGTTAAGGCTTATGATGAAGTTGAACTAGCTAATGAACAGTATTGCAATTTATTAGATGAGAACTGTGATGCTCAATTGATAGAGGAGGCTAACGTTTATATCAAAGCATTAGAAGATAGAAAGTGTGCAGCTCATGTGATATTTGTGAAAGTTAAAGACGAAATGCAGGTGAAAAAAGTGTTAAAAGTAAAACCGATTGATGCGCCCAGGTTTCACGGTGATGTGAGAGATTATAGCAATTTCAAGAGAGATTTTTTTAGACTAATGCAATCAAATTATGGGAAAGATCCCTTTGTGCTAAGACAGTGTCTCTCAGGAGAGGCCTTGGATACAGTTCGTGGTGCAGATCATGACTTCGATAAAATGTTTGAGCGATTAGATGAAACTTTTGGGAACAGCAGAACCATTATTGATGTAGTAGTAGAGGACATAAGGTCAATTAAACCTATTTCCGAAGGGGATAGTGAGAGTTTCATTAGGATGGTTGATAAGATTGAGCAATGCTATCTTTACTTAGACCAAATGAGTTTGGCTTCAGAATTAAATACTGCTAACATGACTAGCCAGATAGAAAAACTATTACCACCTACTCAGAAGCGTGAATGGGTTAAGATAGCAGAGTGTGTAGGTAATCGTGACCTATTCGGAAAGTTGTTGGAATACCTTTTAAGTGAAAAGAAATCAATGAAATATCTTAATGCTAATATTAGAAGCAATAATAATATTAAGGCTAAAGTGAATTATACCTGCACTTATGAAGATCAACGTAGTACAAAGCAAGGAAGAGAGTCAGATGTAATGGAAAGGATAGCAGGACTTGAAAATGCTATTACAAATATCACTGACCTTTTCACTAAAATTACAGAAGAAAATGCTGAACGGAACAGGAATAAGATCAGTGACAACACAAGGCTGCATAGGTGCTGGTATCATGGCTCAGATGGACATGATATCTTAGACTGTACAACTTTCCAGAACTTGAGTATCAATGACAGAATGGAGAGTGTAAAGAAGAAAGGTATTTGCTTTAATTGCCTTAAAGGTGTTCACATAGCAAGAAAATGTCTAAAGAAGTCCAGATGGAATACTGTAGATGTTAACAATGAATCTTGTGGGAAACTTCATTATACTATTATACATGAGGGATTCATAACAGGAAATTCCTTTGTAAGTCTGAAAAGAAACGATGTTTTATTTATGGTTAACAAGATCAAGTATGGTAATCAGGAGTTACAAACTTTATTTGACTCGGGAGCTGATATAACAATGATCAGAAATGATGTGGCTAAGGCATTGGGACTGAAAGGAAAATGTGTCAGATTAGCTGTGACTAAATTGGGCGACAAAACTGTGACATACAGTAGTAAAGAGTATGATCTGGTTTTAACCGACAAGGATGGGAATGATGTCAATGTTACTGCTTATGGAATCGATGACATTACATCTCAAGTCGGTAAGGTAGATATATCAAAAGTGAAACATTTATTCAAGGGTGTTAATGTATGTGCATTAGATAGACCTTATGGGAAAATAGATCTCCTAATTGGTTCTGATTATTGCTCTTTAATTCCAACAGTTAAGGAAACTGTGGCAGAAAATTTACAGCTCAGGGAATCACAGTTTGGAATGTGTGTGTATGGCAGTCATCCCGACATTGTTACCTTATCAGTGTTTAGGAGTAATCCAGGCATTAGCATTAATCATGTTTCCAGTACAATATCCGACTATGATATATCTGTAGAACCCGTAATTGATATTACAGCACAGATAAATGATTTCTTCACCATTGAACACTTAGGAACTGATTGTAATCCCAGATGTGGTAGTTGTCGTTGTGGGAAATGTGCAACAGGCAATGGCAATTATAGTATAAAAGAGGAAAAGGAGCTGGCTCTTATTGAAAGTGGGTTGATGTATTACCCGGACAGAAAAGAATGGTCTGCTAAATTTCCATGGACTAAGGATCCCAAACTGTTGCAAAATAATGTATCTGTAGCTGTTGCTAGACTGAAAGGCACAGAGAAAAGATTGATGAAACTGGGTTCAGACTATGCTCAAGCTTATAATGACCAGATACTTGACATGACAAAGCGCAATGTAATTCGGAAGTTATCCGATGAAGAGGTTAAAAACTATGTTGGTCCTGTCACATACATTCAACATCATGAAGTGTTAAAACCAGGATCTATATCAACCCCATTGAGAATTGTTTTTGATTCATCGGCAAAGTATATGGGCCAGTCTCTAAATAGTTTTTGGGCAAAGGGCCCTAATATTTTGAACTCGATGTTTGGTATATTACTAAGATTTCGTGAAAAGGCTATAGGCATAGCCGGTGACATAAGCAAAATGTATAATTGCATTAAGCTTCCAGAATTAGAACAACATGTACATAGATTTGTTTGGAGAAATTTGCAAAGTAATCGCAAACCTGATCACTATGTAATGACATGCATGGGTTTCGGGGATAGGACCTCAGGAATTATTGCAATGTTAGCTCTCAGACATACTGCAGAATTGTCGGTAAAAGACTTCCCAGAAGCATCACGTGTGATAATGACTAATTCTTATGTAGATGACATAATCCATTCTGTTGAGAGTAAAGCTGAGGCATTTAGCCTAATTAGAGATATTGAAAATGTACCCTCTAAAGGCTGTTTTAAAATTAAACGATGGACCATTACTGGAGATAATGAGCATTCTGACTTTGAAGTGTCCCAGAATAGTAATGAAAGAATACTTGGCCTTAACTGGCAATGCAATAAGGATGTGTTTTATTTTAAAACTAAGTTAAATTTCTCTCCAAAATATAAGGGTGTAAGAACAGAACCAGACTTAAACAAGTTGAATTTCGTTGAAAATATACCTTCTGTTTTAACAAAAAGGGTTGTCGTCAGTCAGATGTGTTCTGTTTACGACCCACTGGGGTTTTTGCTTCCATTCACACTAAAAGCAAAGATTTTGCTACGAGACACTGTGAAATGTGACTTTAAATTAGGATGGGACGATCCCTTGCCTTCCTATTTAAAAGAACAATGGGTGTCATATTTTTGTGAGTTATTTGGCACTGAAACTCTGTATTTTGAAAGGAATGTTAAGCCAACCTCAGCCAAAGGATAGCCTTTACTTGTTAATTTCAGTGATAGTTCAACAAATGCTTATGGTGCTGTTGCATATGCTAGGTGGGAGTTAGAGTCTGGTGTATTTGAGAGCAGGCTCATTGTGGCAAAGAGTAGGATAGCCCCTAGTAGACAGTTATCTATTCCAAGGCTTGAATTGTGTGGAGCTGTTATAGCGTGCAGGATGCGTAAAGCCATTGAAGATGAAATGACATATAAATTTAGTTTGGTAATGCACATAACAGATTCCTCCATTGTTAGAGCACAAATCCAAAAGGAATCTTATGGCTTTGGAACTTTCGTAGCCACTAGAATAGAAGAAGTTCAATCAAAAAGTGACCCAAATGAATGGTGGTGGATTGCTTCTGGATTAAATCCTGCTGATCTATTGACCAGACCCCAGGACCCTTTAAATGTTGCAGTTGTCAATTCATGGAAATATGGTCCAGAGTTCATGGCCCTTCCTTTAGAAGTGGGGCCTATCAGTCAATCGTTGAATTGTGAGTTACCTGATAGAATTCATGTTAATCTTGCACAATACTCTGTTCATGAAGAAACCATAATTGATGCGTCGTAATTCAACAACTATAATATGTTAATTGCAGTCACTGCTAGGATATTTAACATTGTTAAGGTGAAATCTTTTAAGGGTGTTCTAAAGAAACTTGAACCTAGATCACTTAAGGAGGCTGAGAGGTTTTGGATTATGCAAGCACAAAAAAGTCTTCCTGAGAACTGGAAAAAATGTTTTCAAAGATTAGGACCATTTCAAGCTGAAGATGGTACAATTATGGTAGGACAAAGAATGGAAAGATGGTTGAAACATAATTGGAACCAAGATAGCTTCATTCTATTACCTGGTAAGCATCCATTTACAGTCTTGTACATTAGTTATTTACACAGGTTGGATCATGCTGGAGTTGATGTTACACTATGTAAGCTTCAGTCTAAATTTTGGGTTCCTTCAGCACGTAAAATCATAAGATCGATAAAGAGAGGTTGTATTCTTTGCAGGAAACTGGATGCCAAAGTTGAAGATCAAAGAATGGGTCAGATTTCTGATGAAAGAATGAGTCCTTGTCCAGCATTCTATCACACTGCTGTGGATATTTTTGGACATTTTCAAATCAAAGATAATGTAAAGAAAAGGACAACTGGTAAAGCTTATGGTGTTATATTCAATTGTATTGTTACACGTGCCGTGTATATTGATGTTGTAGATGGATATGATACTTATAGTTTTTTAAAGTGTTTCAGAAGATTTACAGCGGTTCATGGCTATCCTGATACTGTACACTCTGACTTAGGCTCACAATTGGTATCAGCAAGTAAAGAACTTAAGAGTGATAACAACTGGAACATACACGAGATCACTGAATTTGGAGCAAAGGAAGGCTTGAAATGGAAATTTAATCGGTCTGCAGATGCTGCATGGCAGAATGGGGTAAGTGAGGCCTTAATTAAGTCTGTAAAAAGATCTCTGTCAATGCTCATAGGAACTACCTATGATGTTTGTATGATTAGGTAGGAAGTTCTATTAACCATAATAATTACCTGGAACAGAGATGTATAATCATTAGTAATTATTTCTCAGCTGATCCCATCTTCGTTGATATTTGCTTGATGGATAATAATACGTTGGTATTAATAAAATACGTCTTTAATGTATAAAAGACTACATTATGAACTTCACTTTGTGACAGCTGACTCTCAAGTGTATATGGAGCGTCTTACACAAATCTCACAAACCAAAACATTGCTAAACAAAAGAGCATCGCTCTGAAAAGACTTAAATCCTACTCCAGCATAAATCATAAAGAATCACATCTTATCTGAGGTAACCAACAAATGTTTGAATCCTAATACCAAAACAAATCATTACTCTTATGATCAAAGCATAACATGTCTTATTCATGCAACATGATGCAATGTTGCGCAATACCTGAAACACTTGAAATAACATAGTACATTGTTACAATAATACATAACAGTCTCCTCCCCCTTAACTTGACATTGTAAAAACATTCATAAATCTAATCTCTCAGGGGGGTTTCCTCTGTTAATCCTATTAGGAAGCACTTTAACCTCATCTTGTACTGGTACATGAATTGGTTCTGAATCTACATTGGATGTTGGACCATCTTGGTTAATACTTGACTCATTTGATCTAACAACTTCTTTAAGTTTCTCATCTCTAACATTCACATGCTCTACTGTCTTTCTGTTTAACGGCTGTAATTGATCAACATGACGTTTTACAACATTATCAACAACACGAACATCATAATGTAAATTTCCTATCTCTCTTACAATCTCTCCTGGTACCCACTTCTCTGGAGTGTTGTACGATCTTACCATGACATCAGACAAAGGTAAAAAATGTCTTACATTAGGAAGCTTTGCTATTTGTTTATACCCTTTATCTTCTAAATCACTTTGCAAACTTGGATACAACAAATCTAACTTACACCTTATCCTCCTTCCCATTAACAAATTTGAGGGTGCCACGCCTGTTGTGCTGTGCGGCGTTGTTCTATAAGACAATAAAAATTTTGACACATGCAAAAATATATTACTTGAATTTGCTCTTCTACACTTCATATTGTGTTTAAATGTTTGAACAAATCTTTCAGCCTCTCCATTAGTGGATGGATGATATGTAGCTGAAAATGTATGCTTTATACCATTGACATTACAAAATTCTTTAAACTCTTGTGAGGTAAATTGTGGACCATTATCTGTAACAATTCTTTCTGGAATACCATGCGTTGAAAAAATTTGCATTAACTCTTTTATTGTGGCGTAAGACGTTGTCGTCTTCATTGGGATAATTTCTGGCCACTTACTGTAAGCATCTACTACTATCAAAAAAAAATAATTCAAAAAAGGACCTGCAAAATCTATATGCACTCGTTGCCATGGATACCTGGGTAACTCCCACGGGTGCATTCTAGCAAATTGAGGATTGTTTTGTTGCATAACACAATTCATACAATTCTTTATATAACATTCCACATCTTTATCTACACCTGGCCACCATACAAAAGTTCTCGCAATTGACTTTGATCTTACAATACCTTGGTGATCAGCATGTATTTCAGACAAAACCTTATTTCTCAGTGAATTAGGAATAACTACCCTGGAACCTCTCATCACTATTCCTTGTGTCACACTCAGTTCATACCATATATCCTTATACGGTTTACAATTTTCCTCCTTTCCACATAAGTCCCTACCTGTCATTAAACTCTCCAAAACCTTACTAAGTACTGGGTCTTGCTTGGTACCGTGTGCTACATCTTTTGCAGTTATTGGTACATTACATACTGAAATTAATAAAACACTGTCATCATACTCTTCTGGAGCTTTGTCTACGGGTAATATGGATAAAGCATCTGCATTACCCATATTTGATGTTGGACGGTATTCTATATCATAGTGGTACGCTGCTAACGTAACTGCCCAACGTTGTAGTCTTGCAGCCACCAACGTAGGTAAACTTGCTTTTGGACCCAATATTGCTAATAAAGGTTTATGATCTGTAACAAGTGTGAACTTTTTCCTACCATAAAGATACATATGGAATTTTTTAACTCCATAAACTAATGCTAAACCTTCCTTTTCTATTTGAGAGTAATTCCTTTCTGCCTTGTTCAATACTCTAGAAGTGAATGCAATTGGTTTTTCTGTTCCATCTGGCATTACATGAGATAATACTGCACCTAAACCTATGTTTGATGCATCACAAACTAATTTAACTGGTAAATCCATTCGATAATGTACTAAGAATGTAGGTGATGTTATTTCCTGCTTGATTCTTTCAAAAGATTCCTGACACTCTTTTGTCCACTTCCATTCTACACCCTTATTCAACAGATTATACAATGGATGTGCAATTGTAGACAAATTCTGAATGAAATTCCCATAAAATGTTACTAAACCTAGAAATGATTGTAATTCCTTAACATTTTCTGGCACTCTTGTTGATTGTACAGCTTTAATCTTCTCTTTAGTTTTGTGAATACCCTTGCCATTTATTACAAAACCTAAGTATTCCACTGAATCAACTTCTAAAATACATTTGTTCTTATTTACTCTAATATTATGTTCCTTCAACTTCTTCAGAACTGTTCGCAATCTCTCTCTATGTTCTCTTGTGTCTTTACCCGCAATTAAAATATCATCTATAAAAATGAATACTCCTTGCATTCCTGAAAAAATCTTATCCATAGTTTGTTGCCATATAGCTGGACTACTTGCAACTCCATAAGGTAATCTCTTTGGCCTAAACAAACCTAAGGATGTATTTACTGTACATAATTCTTGTGAAGTTTCATCCATGGGAAGCTGTTGAAATGCTTGTCTTAAATCTAATTTAGAAAAAACACTGCATCCTGACATAGTTGCAAACATGTCTTTCGGATTTGGTAAGGGATGTTGAGCTACTTGCAGTTGTGGATTTAACGTTACTTTGTAATCTCCACACAACCTAACCTGTCCACTTTCCTTCACAATAGGAACTAATGGTGTAGCCCAATCTGAATATGTGACCTTTTCCCAAGAACCTTCACTTTCTAATCTCTTGATTTCTGTTTCAACTGCACTTTTCAATGCATATGGTACTGGTCTCGGAGCAAAAAATCTAGGAGAACTGTCAGGTTTCAAAACTAAAATTGCCTTTGCGTTCTTTACTGTACCTATTTTATCTTCAAATACGTCTTGAAACTCTGATAGGATATCATTCATAGACATTTCATTTTTGTTTTCATCTTGTCTACCTGCAACCTTCAAAATACTAGGCCAATCTAACTTCAAATACTGTAGCCAATCTAAACCTAGCAAAGTTTGTCCATTACCTTTTACTACTGTTAATGGCATTCTCTCTAATTTCTGTTCTTTGTACTGTACTTCTACGTTCGAAGCACCTATTACCTGAATATCAAAACCATTATAACTTTTCAAAACTCTATTTGTACCTTCTAATAACAAATTAGGAATGCCTTTAGCCATTTTCTCAGACATAATTGATACATCGGCTGCTGTGTCAACTTGCATCAAAATTGGTTTACCATTTATGATTACTTCTACCATGATATGTTTCTTTGCACCTTTGTTGACTGAATTTATGTGAAACGCAAAATCAGTTTCTGAACTAACCTGATTATCATGAACATTTTCCTCATTATTCTCTTGACCCATAGTATCAACTGTAGCATTTATTTTCTTTGCGTACTGTTTAGGAAATCTACAAGCAGTTGCAAAATGACCTAGCTTTCTGCAATTCTGGCATGTCTGTCCAGTAGCAGGGCATTTCTTTGCTTCGTATGCAAGATGATTAGTTTTACCACACCTAAAACACTTGGGTTTTTCCTGTTGTTTCTGTGTATAACCCTGATTCTGATATTTATGAACATTAGTGTTAGGCACTTTTCTATGACTAGGCTTTGTCATATTCCTTCTCTGATTCTCATTGGTTTTCCACTTAGAACCTACTGTATTAATTTTAGAATTTTCCATTCTATTGCTTGTAGAACTACCTATTATGTGACTTTGCCTATTTGATGTTTCTAAAGCTCTGCCTGTTATCAATACCTTTTCTAATGTTAAATCTTTATCTTGCAATAATTTCTTTCTTAGCTCTTCTGATGTGCAATGTGCAATTACTTGATCTATGATAACATTCTCTAACTCTAGAAATTCACATGAAACAGCTAAATTCTTTAGTCTAGTCACAAATGCATCTAAACTTTCATTTTCTTTCTGATAAGCTTGCGCTGAAAACTGGTATCTTTCAAAAAATTTATTGACTTGAGGAGCAAAATATGTGGTAAGAGCCTTAATTGCAGCTTCACTTGTGTCATCTGTAGGCTGCAAAGTCTTAAACACTTCCCGAACTTCCCTACCTGCTGTATGAAGTAATAATGCCTTCTTTTGTGCATCCTTCATGTTCCCTAATGCTTCTAAATAAATCTTAAATTCCTCACACCACTGTTGCCATCGTGTTGCAACAGAATTAGGCTCAGCAGTGACGCTAAAAGCTTGAGGTGCTTCGATGTTAAAAGGCATTTTGTTTGCTTACCTTGTGGTAGGTTAAGTTGCAGTCACAAGTATACTTCCTACCTACCCAACTTAAAATTTCACCCTTTTGTGTATTTGATGAAATTCCTATTCTGCTGCTGGTAAAATCTTCATTGGGCGATTTTACTCTTGATTTCCAATGTAAGAAGACCTTCTCTTGTGCTGGCCGTCTTTGTACATAGGCTCCAATGCTTCTCCCTGCTTGCTTCTCCCTGCTTGTCCGTCGTCCTCAAACGTCGGTCGCCAAAATATGATGTTTGTATGATTAGGTAGGAAGTTCTATTAACCATAATAATTACCTGGAACAGAGATGTATAATCATTAGTAATTATTTCTCAGCTGATCCCATCTTCGTTGCCAAAATATGATGTTTGTATGATTAGGTAGGAAGTTCTATTAACCATAATAATTACCTGGAACAGAGATGTATAATCATTAGTAATTATTTCTCAGCTGATCCCATCTTCGTTGATATTTGCTTGATGGATAATAATACGTTGGTATTAATAAAATACGTCTTTAATGTATAAAAGACTACATTATGAACTTCACTTTGTGACAGCTGACTCTCAAGTGTATATGGAGCGTCTTACACAAATCTCACAAACCAAAACATTGCTAAACAAAAGAGCATCGCTCTGAAAAGACTTAAATCCTACTCCAGCATAAATCATAAAGAATCACATCTTATCTGAGGTAACCAACAAATGTTTGAATCCTAATACCAAAACAAATCATTACTCTTATGATCAAAGCATAACATGTCTTATTCATGCAACATGATGCAATGTTGCGCAATACCTGAAACACTTGAAATAACATAGTACATTGTTACAATAATACATAACACTACCATCTTGACATTTAGTGATTTGCAGACAACATTTTTTGAAATAGCAAACTTAATGAATGAAAGGCCTATTGGAATAAAACCTGGTATGGATGTAGAATTAGGAACATATTTGTGTCCGAACGATTTACTTTTGGGTAGAGCAAGTAATAAAGTACCATCTGGTTCATGGTCTACATCAGGTGACACCAAGAAAAGGTTGAACTTTATACAAAATGTTGTCGACACCTTTTGGCGTAAGTGGCAGAGAGATTATTTCCCTACACTCATTGTAAGGCAAAAATGGCACACAGATAAAAGAAATGTACAACCTGGTGATATTGTTCTGATTAAAGACACAAATGTTGTGCGAGGAAAATAGAAAATGGGGCAGGTTGTAGATACAGAAACAGGCAGAGACAATAAGGTGAGAGATGTAAGCATTAGATACAAAATACAAAGACCAGGAAAATATAAGGGACAAAGTGACACAGTTATCAAGAGATCGGTTCACAAGTTGGTGGTATTGCTACCCGTTGAAGAACAATAAAGGAGGCGGGAGTGTATTATTAGTTAAACACTAATAATTATTTTTAAGTATTTTAGTAATGTTCAAGTTTTGTGAAGTTTGCGCATGCTCACTGACGACAGTGTAAAATTGTGACGGTGGGCAGTGGTACTGTCGACTGTCGACGTGGCCAGTGACTGGCAGGTGGAGGTTGTGTACGTAACCAACTATTCGTGCGTAGTTGCTGAGGAGTGCAGCTGTGCACTCATGCAAGCAAATGGTGTTGATATGTAGCTTGTGTTCTTTAAGGTATGCTATTGTTTGTGTGATGAGATTTGTAAATTATGGATATGTTTCGGTTGAATAGTCTTATCGGCTTTTTGACATTGTTCCTCTACTATATTGTAGTAATGTTGTATTTTAGGATGTGTTAACGTAAGAGCTGATAGAAGAAATCAGCCGATATTTAATGCACGAGAAATCTGCTGGGTATCAGAGAGGAGGCATTGTTGTAAGTGACTTTTTGCAGTTAATTGTTACTTATCTTTTAACTTGTTGGTAACGGTGATTGTGTTATGATAATTATTAGTGAGAAATTATATATGTTTGTTCATATGGTGATAAGGATTAATGTTTCTGCTAAGGTGATACGTAAAAAAAAAAATGGGTATGTTATTCTGACTTTTATAATGTTACAGGTCGAAATTAAACGTTTTACGACAAGCTGAGTTTTTATCTGGTACCTGAGCATACACTAAGGAGGCTAAGCCTCCTATGTCTGCTGTCAGCCTAGCCAGGGAATCTCAACCACAAAGCTAGACAGAAACAGACTCAGACTAAGAACTCTGATGTCCTGCCCCCTTCCTGAAGCCAGACTTACTGGAAACAGGAAAGAACAGAAACACCCTAATATAGTTGTATCTAAAGTCAATTCAGATAAACCATTAGGGTTAAGCCCAAGGCTTAAGCAGAGGGAAAGGGATTGCACATATTCTCCGAAGAGAAGAGAGCAACCGGGGAGTGTGAGAAAGTATACTATGGCCCCATAGACAACTAGCCTAGGCGTGAAGAGAATCGATTACCTAAATCACCGAAACTCACTCGTATACTATCTGGGAAGAAAATCAACATAATCTTAAATGTATAAAACTGCCTAAAGCTTCAATAAACTTTTAAAACACTCGGAAATCTGAATATCATGCAGGAAAGTACTAGGGCCAAACGACTAGGCTACAAGGTCTAGCGTAGGCCAGAATCGGCAAATCCTTCGCCAAAACGGAAATACTAAAAGCATCATGAAAAGAAATCCTATGTAACGCTGAATAGCCAAAATTATTAAAGCGAAACAGTCGGGAATGTCGCTCTGGCTAACTAAATAACTCATACATAGCGAGCGACAGCGTCCAAGATGCCTCCGGTAGGCAACAGCTCTTGTAACCATGATATCACTATCAAATCATTTTAAAATTACCAAGAGCTTACATTTATACATAAAAGAAAAAATACTCAACTTATCAGAAGCAGAAGAAGTTGGAGAAAGCATTATAAAGTTGAAATAATCCAAGAATTGCGAGGTAACACAGGGAAAATAACCGAGTTGTTGTGCTACGCAAAAAGGAATACAGATGGCGCCGTGAGCGGCGCAATGCACGCTTACGAAAAGGGAGAGGAGAGATACCTTGCGAGCGGCTCTCCTTTCTTTCTCGTTTTTCGTTTTCTTGCCAATTGACCCCTTCGAAGTGTTAACTCTGTTCGGGGTGCAGATTGCTATGTGGCGTGTCAAGAATACGTCCTCTGATATTTCACGATATCCCTGGTTCTTTTATTAGGGATATTGGCTCCAGGAGTTAGAATTCTGGGTACCTTAAGGTAAATTCTCTGGGAATATCGCCGTAGTTATATATACCAAAGGAAGCTGCCCTTTAAGAACTTTCATCAGGACGACATGGCTTGAGCCCAAAAAAGCCTATTAACCCTGGAACGGTACGGTGGGTCGTCCGCGACCCCGAGTGTCAAAAAAAAAGAGGTTTTTCTCACGTGACTCACCCCCGTGACTGAATTTGTGGGTGATCGACCTGCAGTAGGTGTCTCGCCTACACGCTCTAGTAGTGTCCAGATGTGCATTGCTGTAGCTGTACTCCTTCCCCGATTTCTGAGACGCGTCGGGGTCGAGCGCGACCGAGTTTACCCTTCTAAGGTAATTTGCATAATTATCAAAGTTATTACGTATTATGAAATTGTCGTAGAATGGTGTAACTTGTATAGGTTATCAGTTGTGGAAAGTCTTGGTGGATTGTTTTGCTACCATATGCATGATTTTCTTTTTAGTTAAAAATGTCGTTCATCACCACGATGACCATTTTACCGCGAGTGCCCCTTTTTCATTTTTTTTTTCATTTTTTTGCCAAGTCATTTTTCCGTAAGATATTGCTAAATAGTGTCGTAAAACTTTTGCTTTTTTAGTGTTGGAAAGTGTGTCTACATGATCTGGCTACCCATGCGTGACTTTGTTTTTGTCAGATACGACGTAGTTATTGGTATAAGGGGTATTTAACTGCGGTTGCCAATTTCTGTTTTTTTTTCAATATTTGTAAAAATTTACTGCGTAGTAGGAAATTTCCGTATATTATTGATTTTTTTTCAGGTTTATGTGTTAGAAAGTGTGCCTTGATGGTTGGGCTAACACGTGCATGTCTTTTTTTTTATCTGAGATGCCGTATATTAGAATGTTGGGCATTTTCCGCGAGTGCCCCTTTTAATTTGTTTTGCATTTTTTTGCTTAGTCATGTTACCGTGAGGAATTGGCAAGTAGTGTCGCAAAACTTATATTTTCATAGTGTTAGGAAGTGTTTCTAGATGATCTGGCTACCCATGCCTATCTTTTTTTTAGCCAGATATAGCGTATATATAGGTATGTGTTCGATTTTCCTGTGATTGCCTTTTTTTCGTTTTTTCCCATTTCTTTCAAAATTACTACGTACTAAGGAACTATCACAGAGTAATGATTCATTTAGATGTTTATTTGTCGGAAAATGTGCCTTGATGGTTTGCCTAGCACGTAGCTGATATTTGTTTTTCTGAAATGCGTTTCATAAAATGCTGGCCATTTTTCCGCGAGTGCCCCTTTTTATTTGTTTTGCATTTTCTACTTAGTCATGTTACCGTAAGGAATTGGCAGGAAGTGTCGCAAAACTTATATTTTTATAGTGTTGGAAAGTGTTTCTAGATGATCTGGCTACCCATGCCTATCTTTTTTTTTAGCCAGATATGGCGTATATATAGGTATGTGTTCGATTTTCCTGTGATTGCCATTTTTTCGTTTTTTCCCATTTCTTTCAAAATTACTACGTACTAAGGAACTATCACAGAGTAATGATTCATTTATATGTTTATTTGTCGGAAAATGTGCCTTGATGGTTTGCCTAGCACGTGGCTGAAATTTTTTTTTCTTTCTGAAATGCCGTATATTAGAATGTTAGCCATTTTTCCGCAAGTGCCCCTTTTTATTTGTTTTGCATTTTTTTGCTTAGTCATGTTACCGTAAGGAATTGGCAAGTAGTGTCGCAAAACTTATAATTTTAAAGTGTTGTAAAGTGTTTCTAGATGATCTGGCTACCCATGCCTATCTTTTTTTTTTAGCCAGATATGGCGTATATATAGGTATGTGTTCGATTTTCCTGTGATTGCATTTTTTCGTTTTTTCCCATTTCTTTCAAAATTACTACGTACTAAGGAACTATCACAGAGTAATGATTCATTTTGATGTTCATTTGTCGGAAAATTTGCCTTGATGGTTTGCCTAGCACGTGGCTGAAATTTTTTTTTCTTTCTGAAATGCCGTATATTAGAATGTTAGCCATTTTTCCGCAAGTGCCCCTTTTTATTTGTTTTGCATTTTTTTGCTTAGTCATGTTACCGTAAGGAATTGGCAAGTAGTGTCGCAAAACTTACATTTTTATAGTGTTGGAAAGTGTTTCTAGATGATCTGGCTACCCATGCCTATCTTTTTTTTAGCTAGATATAGCGTATATATAGGTATGTGTTCGATTTTCCTGTGATTGCCATTTTTTCGTTTTTTCCCATTTCTTTCAAAATTACTACGTACTAAAGAACTATCACAGAGTAATGATTCATTTAGATATTTATTTGTCGGAAAATATGCCTTGATGGTTTGCCTATCACGTGGCTGAAATTTTTTTTTTTCTGAAATGCCGTATATTAGAATGGCCATTTTTCCGCGAGTGCCCCTTTTTATTTGTTTTGCATTTTTTTGCTTAGTCATGTTACCGTAAGGAATTGGCAAGTAGTGTCGCAAAACTTATAATTTTATAGTGTTGGAAAGTGTTTGTAGATGATCTGGCTACCCATGCCTATCTTTTTTTTTAGCCAGATATGGCGTATATATAGGTATGTGTTCGATTTTCCTGTGATTGCCATTTTTTCGTTTTTTCCCATTTCTTTCAAAATTACTACGTACTAAGGAACTATCACAGAGTAATGATTCATTTTGATGTTTATTTGTCGGAAAATTTGCCTTGATGGTTTGCCTAGCACGTGGCTGAAATTTTTTTTTCTTTCTGAAATGCCGTATATTAGAATGTTAGCCATTTTTCCGCGAGTGCCCCTTTTTATTTGTTTTGCATTTTTTTGCTTAGTCATGTTACCGTAAGGAATTGGCAAGTAGTGTCGAAAAACTTACATTTTTATAGTGTTGGAAAGTGTTTCTAGATGATCTGGCTACCCATGCCTATCTTTTTTTTAGCTAGATATAGCGTATATATAGGTATGTGTTCGATTTTCCTGTGATTGCCATTTTTTCGTTTTTTCCCATTTCGTTCAAAATTACTACGTACTAAGGAACTATCACAGAGTAATGATTCATTTAGATGTTTATTTGTCGGAAAATGTGCCTTGATGGTTTGCCTAGTACGTGGCTGAAATTTTTTTTTTCTGAAATGCTGTATATTAGAATGTTGGCCATTTTTCCGCGAGTGCCCCTTTTTATTTGTTTTGCATTTTTTTGCTTAGTCATGTTACCGTAAGGAATTGGCAAGTAGTGTCGCAAAACTTGTATTTTTATAGTTTTGGAAAGTGTTTTTAGATGATCTGGCTACCCATGCCTATCTTTAGTTTTAGCCAGATATGGCGTATATATAGGTATGTGTTCGATTTTCCTGCGATTGCCACTTTTTCGTTTTTTCCCATTTCTTTCAAAATTAATACGTACTAAGGAACTATCACAGAGTAATGATTCATTTAGATATTTATTTGTCGGAAAATTTTGTTTACTTTTTTTTTGATTGAATATCATCAAATTTTTTTAGCTAAAATATTATATTGTTTTAAATTTTTTTTGTTCGATTTTATTTCCCTTCAAAAAAATTTTTTTGGGTCAGAATTTTAATTTTATAGTCGTAAAATAATCGACAATTATCCAGCATCCCACCATACAATTTTTATGCATATCCAAGAATAATTAGATTAGTAAATAACACCTTGAAATTGACATACCCTTCTTACATTTCAAGTGGCAGATTAGGGAGTCTGAGTCAGTGTGGTTGGCGGCCATTTAGTGGACATATCCGAAGCGTAAGTTGCCCTTTCTATATATATTCTTGTTCCCTATAGAATTTGTGATATTTTGGTATATTTTTACCTGCATAAATATCATATTATATATTAAATATATGTATTTTTTTACGAAATTTCTAAGTACTCAGAAAATTACCTTTAGATATGGCCCCTGATATAAATGTAATTCACAAAATAATGAAGATTTTTTTTACATATTTCTATTTTAGGATAACATATGTTTATTCCCTAAAAAAATTAGCCACTTCCTATTTCATTTTGGTACCAAAAAAAAAATCATGAAATTTGGACAAATTTTTTTTGTCAAAAAAAGTTACCCTTTTTTTCTCATTTCAGATCTTCACCTCCATGGGTCTGACTTCATCCAAAATACATCAAGATGTGTCCTAAACATTCAAGAATCAATTCCTAAAAGGATTTGTGGATATATGTATAAACTTTTTTTATGAATTTTTATGTAAAGTCTTTTTTTTCTACTTAATTTTTTAAAATATTTATAATAAATAGTTTTTCTGCAGATGAGTAGTATTTATCTTTACAGTTGTTTTAAGCATTCATTGAAGTTTTTTTGGCAAAAGAAAAAAGGAGGTTACTGCAAAAACTGATTTTTCAAGAATTTTTTTTGGCGTCGGGGTCGCGCGCGTCCGAGTATACCCTTAAAGGGGTGTCCGAGGAGCGTACCTATCCAGGGTTAAGGTCTCTGACTTAACTCAATGCTCCGAAACCAACCCCTGGAGGTATACAGAGCATATGCCCATGATGGATGGGTAGCTGTACATATCCGAGAAGTTGGGGGCTAAACCCCTTGCAAATCTCCAATTCTGGCTTAACCTATCGGCGTACCAAGATTGTTATGTGAGACTGCAGGATGAACCAGTATCTCATGAGGAGACGGAACCAAAAGAGGTCATGATCTTTGAGCATGACAAGGCACAGGCTCTTTTGTCCAAGACCCTAAAGAAAGCCAGTTACACCAACTCTGAGGTTTCAGCTTTGAGCAAGAAGCATCCTACCTTCATTGCTCCTTCCTCCAAAAGCTTTCCCCTTCTCAGTCAAAGCTCTCGACTGTGTGTTGAAAGCAGTTGACGCGGGCAAACCATGCCCAGTGCTAGAGGAATGCAGACCATTATCTCTAGCCATGCCTACCTGCGAGAAGGAATGGAACGAGGTTCATCTAACCTTCTCAGTTTCTAAACTAGATCCGGAGATAGCAGGTCAACAGTTCAATGAGAATCTTCCAAAACTGCCAGAACATCTTTTGAGAAGGGAACAGGAGACAAATGAGAGATTAGCCACTTCTTTGTCTCTTCAGAACTGTATGGAAATTGGTGCAGGCCTTTCCAATACCCCAGAAATGTACATGGTCCTAGCCAAGACTCACATGGGTACCCTTGTCAAAGACAAGTACGCTTTCGTCGGGTGCAGGAGGGCCTGAAGAGAGCATGTGTATGCCGCAGCAATGGTCAAACATGAGCCCAGGAAGCTGATCACTTCATGTGTCTGGGGCAGGGACCTCTTCCCAAAAGAAGTGGTTCAGGAGGTCATCGCAAAAGCCGCCACGGAGAATAGGAACCTTTTGCAGAAGTGGGGCATGTCTTCCAAGAGTAAATCATCTTCAGATGTAGGTCCCCAACAAAAAAACAGGAAGACAAAGAAGCCACGCAGGCCTGCACAGCATCCAACCATGACCATGACCACAGTGCCCCAAATGGTAGCTCAGCCGCAAACCATCTTCCAGATGGTTCCCCAGCAGCTGGTAGCTCAATCACTGGTGTTCAATCCAGGCTTTGAGAGGCACACAACTACCTTTTGCCCCAGAGGTAGAGGCTGAAGAAGAGGCTCCT
Organism: Palaemon carinicauda; assembly: GCF_036898095.1. Lineage (NCBI taxonomy): Eukaryota > Metazoa > Arthropoda > Malacostraca > Decapoda > Palaemonidae > Palaemon > Palaemon carinicauda. Next base: position 2,555,519 of record NC_090754.1, on the reverse strand, counting down.
CAGGAACATCTCAGCAATACGATGCTCCCGGTAGGAGGAAAACTCTTCTACTTTGAGGATCGATGGACTTTCGATCCCTGGACCCACAGCCTAATCAAGAATGGACTCGGTTAGATATGGAACAAAATTCCACCCCCATTTCCTCTATTCTTCCAACACTCCACCCCCTTATTGGAAGAATATACATCAGAACTCTTGAACAAAAAGCTAATAACGAAAGCAAAGTCCATCACATTCCAGGGAAGGCTGTTTTGTGTTCCCAAGAAGGACTCGGACAAACTCAGAGTCATTCTAGACTTGTCTCCACTTAACATGTTCATCGAGAACAAGTTCCGGATGCTTACCCTGCAACACTTAAGGACCCTGTTACCGAAAGGGAAGTGCACAGTCACGATAGACCTGATGGATGCTTATTGGCACCTACTAGTCAGCCGCCCCCTCTCCTCCTACCTAGGATTCAGGCTACAGAAGACAAAATATGCCTTCAGAGCTCTGCCCTTCGGGCTAAACATAGCCCCAACAATATTCACAAAACTTGCGGATACAGTTGTCCAACAGCTGCGATTAGAAGGCATTCAGGTAGCGGCATACCTGGACGACTGGCTGGTGTGGGCAGCATCCAAGGCAGCTTGTCTACAGGCAGACACAAAGGTGATTTAACTCCTAGAACACCTAGGCTTCAAGATCAACCATAAGGAGCATCGCTTTTCTCCCGTAAGGAAGGAAGAAGAGATGGCACTTATCAGCAGTTCACCTGCAAGGGTTTCGCAATGTGACGGTGGATTCTCTATCCAGGCGAATGCCAATAGAGACAGAATGGTCCCTAGACGCACACTCATTCTCCTTCATCCTGTAAAAACTCCCGGAACTGCAGATCGACCTCTTTGCAACGAGCGAGAACAAGAAACTAACTCGATATGCAGCCCCATACGAGGACTCTTTGGTGGAGGCGACAGACGCCATGTACCTTGACTGGAACGAATGGACCAGGATTTACCTGTTCCCTCCAACCAATCTCCTACTGAAGGTCCTCAACATGCTGAGATCCTTCAAGGGAACAGCAGCTCTAGTAGCCCCCCAGGTGGCCCAAGAGCAACTGGTTCCCTCTGGTAATGGAACTGAAGCTGAGGCTGGTCCCTCCACCAAACCCAGCTCTATCCCAACAGGTTCAGAAGTCGACTATCTACACTTCATTCCTGAGATCCAAAAACGTACATCTCAAGATTTTCGTACCTTAACGGCCAAGAAAAGGTTGGCGATCTCAAAAGACAACATCAACTTTATAGAAGAATACAAGTCAAAGCCAACCAGAAGACAATACGAATTGTCTTGGAAGAAATAGGTTTCCTTCGTGAAAACAATGCAACCAGCAGAAATTTCAATAGATTTCTGCCTCTCCTTCTTTATATACCTTCATGAACAAGGCCTAGCTTCCACCACAATAACTGTGTGTAACTCAGATTTGACTAGACCTCTTCTTTATGCCTTTCAGGTGGACCTTTCAAAGGAAATCTTCAATAAGATTCCGAAAGCATGCGCTAGAGTCAAACCAGCTACCCCTCCGAAGCCCATATCATGGTCTTTGGACAAAGTCTTGCACAATGCTTCGAATTTGAACAATGAGGATTGTACCCTAAATGATCTAACACAAAAAGTAATATTCCAGTTTGCTATAGCTTCAGGGGCTAGAGTTAGTGAAATAGTGGCCTTATCCAGGAACGAAGGCCATATTTAGTTCACAGAAGAGGGAGAATTGAACCTTTTTCCCGATCCTACATTTCTCGCCAAAAACGAGCTGCCCACCAAAAGGTGGAATCCTTGGAGAATCTGCCCACTAAAGGAAGAGGTCTCTCTATATCCTGCAGAGTGTCGTATGGTCTATCTTCGAAGAACTTCAGACTTCAAGGAGGGACAGCTCTTCTGAGGCAAAACCTAAGGATCAAATCCATCCCTAAAACAACAGACGGCAAAACTCGCAGATCCTAACAGTAAACAAACAGGTCACGATCCTAGAAAAGTTGCTTTCTCGTTGAACTTCTTCAACGCATGGACTTTGATAGACTCCGCTCATATACGGGTTGGAAGTCATCCAGAGTCTTCTGTAAACATTTTGAGAAGCAAGTGCACGAGATGAAACACTTAGTGGTGGCAGCAGGTAGTGTTATAAAACCTGTCGTCTAGTGCTGCGATGAACAATGGAATGTTTTGGGACTTAATCGTGTATTGGGTGAACAGGTGGTAGCACCTTCGAGTGCAATACCTTTTAGTTAAATTATTACGGTGATTCATGAACTGTTCTATATAGGTGCAAAATCTAACTAATAACACCAGCCGTGTGAATATTTGTACACAGTGTTGAAGCACATCCAACATCTAAGTGAAATCAAACAATTTAATTTCACAAAATTTAGGGTCATTTACCAATGAACTAATATATGTAACTTCTCCTCTTACAGGTTATAATATATATATATATATATATATATATATATATATATATATATATATATATATATATATATATATATATATATATATATATATATATATACACTAAGATGTTCAAATTTACAGGATAGATTCTTTCTAGCGATACATTGCAAATTGTTTTTATATTTTGTCTAAATGAGAATAAAAAACTAAATAATTTATCTGCGTCTTCTTTGCCCTTAGAAGTACGAATGAAAGTGTCCAGAGCTTTTTATTTTCCTAAAATAAAATCTTGTATGTAAAATTTCTCAAAGAACAACCAGGTATTCTCAAAAAGTTTTCCTCTTGTTCTTACAGAAATACAAACTTTGAACCTTTATAGTCGAAGTCGACAATTTCCCTGCAGGGGGCAGGAAGCCCTAAGTTAGTTTCAAACTTAGCGGATATGACAAATAACGGTAATGTCATATATAAGGTCTAGGAGACCAGATAAGGAACTTGTTCAAAGTAAAGGCACTTATACAAACCTACAGATATAGTACTTTAAAGCAATTCTCTGGTAAACTTCCATCAGCAATACATGGCTAAGCCTAAAAAACGAATTTTGAGCAAAGTGAAAAATCTATTTTTGGCTGATATGGCCATGTCGTCCTGATGAATAATTGCTTTGACACGTGGTCTTCTGCAGTAGTCAACAAATGAAATTGGGTTGGACACATGGTCCAAGGGACCCAGAGACTGTGCTAGTCTCGAAAGCAGAAAATGATATGGAAAAACTGTACACACAAAACCACCGCTCAGAGTCCGAAATATCTAATACCCAGTTAACCTAATCAAGTTGAAAGTTGATCTAAACTAAAAAATGGGGGAAAACTAAGTGGCCACATAATGGTACCATCTTTGTCTTCAAAGGGCTGTTTACCGGATCGTTGCGCAGTTTTCACTTTACACTCTTGACTGGCTCACCCCAAGAGTCCTAACTTTTGACAGATATGGTTTACCAGAATCTTGTTCTTCCTTCTCTCCAGCCGGCAGGACTCCTATGTGAGGCTAGTTTTGGGAAGGCTGGGGGGTGGGGGTGGGGGTGAGCCAGAGGTGCAAGTATCCATTGACAGGCAGATCAGTCGGTCACTACGGCTTCCGAACGAATGCGGTGATGAGAGGGTCGAGAGGGATCACCTGGCTTCACCTTTCAGGACTAGTGGAGGTGCCATATCGGGACTTTAGGACAGGGCAATATATTGTTGCAAGGAGTGCATAGGAGGCAGGATTTTGCACAAAATACTCAGAAAATCTTGCTCCTCTAAGGGAGTTTATATTTATAATAATCTTACCTATTCTGGCTTTGCTAAAAAATAAGAGTTAAAATGAGATATAAGCAATGGGCTGGTGCGATAGGCATACATCTTAAAATCAACAGACCTTAATTGGTACTAAGAAATAAAAGCTGCATTAAAGACAGCTCCATTAGAAATTATATCTAAATCCAATTGAATATTTGATCTCGACCCAAGTAGTTTAAGGAAAGAACCAACATACGCCTGGGTAAGGCCTTTGTTATACGTATCTACGCTGTGACGTCACGAGCATGGCAAACGCTACTGTCAACAAGTTTAGTTGATTTAGAATAGTTTTCCCGATGTTTCGGTAAAGAAAACTTAATGTAGGAGAGAACCTTTGAGGGTTAGCTACAGTAATAGTAGAGAGCCTAAATACAAAAGGAAGAAGAGTGAAGAAAAATTCTTCACACCTTGGGGATAAAAGGGAGAAAAAAGGGAGAGAGGTGTTGGTTCCAGCAAATGTGAATCAACTACTTGTTAGTACGTGCGAGATAAACTTCCTGGAGGAATGAGTGAGTGAAGTCGTTCTTCACATCAACATCCGTTTAAAGTTAAGAAAATCAAATTGAACCAAGTTAAAGTTATGCATGAATGTGAATGTGGGGAAAACTAATCCCGCAGGCAATGCTTCACGGAAACGTTAAGATAGGCAAATGAACAGTGTTAACTTTAAAGGTACGATGCATTGGTAATCAAATGATTAAAATTACCCAATTCTTCCCACCTAAGGGGTAAGGACGGAGCAAACAAAATGTGATCCATTAAAAATCAAGTTCAGCAAAAAATCCGGCCAATGACAAATTAAAAATTATGGAGGTGAATCTCAATCTAGGTCTGACACCCAACATTTTACATGAAATGACTTTGCAAAGAGGTGACTGGCATAATGAAGACTTTGTATTAGTCGAGTGACGAAGGAGAAAAGTTACTTCATTCTCGGCGTTAAAATGTGAAAAATCATCTGATTCTAGTTGGAATGACAAATCGAGATGAACTAGGTCCAAGGAGACATCACAATTCTGACGGCAAGAGTCTTGGATGTTGCTTTGAAGGAAAACGTTTGCAAGAGGAGCATTAAAAGGGAAATTGATATTTAAAATGAGCTGAAGGATGTAAGGAGGATTGTAGCAACAACGTGACAAATTATAAAGGCAAAAATTAGATTTACGCTTGGAGGATAAAGCAAGGGATTGACCTGGCAAATCTGCTGTACGACGTGGGAAAAAACAGGTTTTGATCAAAGTGAAAAATATATTTTTGGGTGAGTGGGCATGTCATCCTGATGTAAGGGTTCCTATAAGTAGCCTTCTGAGGATATTTGCTACATTGGTACTCCCATAGAATTAAAACTAAAGGTCTCCAGGATTCCAGCTCCAGGCAACAGTATCCAATAAAGGATATCGTATGATATCAGGGGACGTATTCTAGATACGACACATGGCAATCTTCACCATGAATAGATTTAACACTTTGATGTAAGGGGGAAGAATGGCAAAAGGAAGGGGTGCCGTACTAAGTAACCTTTGGATCCCCTTCCCTACAGCTACTGCGACACCATTCCTATGCTTGCCGTTAAGCAGAAATGGCCACAGATAAAGTAATTTTGGGAGGGATCAGCAGAGGGGTGGGCTCCATCAGGACGACATGGCCCTCTCGCCCAAAAATAGATTTTTCACTTCGATCAAAATCCATTTTTTGGGCTCAGGCCATGTCTTGCTGATGGAAGCATGCTAGAGAAATGTCTTAAAATTACTATTAGATGTGGGTTTGTGTATGAGCCTTCTACCTTGAATAGATTCTCCTTATCTGGTCCACTAGACCTATATGTGAAAATTCACAGATCTCGCACGCATACCAAGCCTGGAGCCGGCTTAGTGCATCCTGCCCCCCGGCAGGGAAATGTCGATGTCAACAATAAGGATTCAAGGAACAAAAAGGGTAAAGTTGGAAATGTAATCTTTTAACTTACGTTAAGTATCTAAGGTCATGAATATCCCTTTAGAAAATAGTATTGTGTCTTCAAGAACCTAAACACCATAAAAGGTTTTAGTAAAACTCTATCATACTTTATTAGCTTATAACTGAGGGAGCAGTAATATGACGCAAATACGGTTAAGTATGTAATTATGCAACTAGATTATCAAAATGTAATTACAACAAAATATATATCTGATCCAGCATAAAACACATAGAACACATATTTTTCCGTGTAGAAAAACTATACAAATTACATTATCAAAACAATGCCACTCAATGGAAGATATGAAAACTAAATCTATCTGACGTAGTCAGATGTTCGAAAATGCATAAGACACCGTAACGCAAACGTTCACTCGTCCCTGATGAATTGATCAGATAGGCCTATAGTCAACAGTGTGTCAACCATAGCTGTGATCTGCACAAGTGGGTACGTATACCCACGCACCTGAAGCACTCTAAAGTCCCAAAACAGTCCACTGTTCATCGCAGCACTAGACGGCAGGTTTAATTACACTACCAGCCACCACCACAAAATGTTTTATCTCCTGTACTTGCTCACGTAATGTTTGTAGAAGGCTTTAGATGACTTTCACCTAGTGTACGAGCGGAGTTTTTCAAAGTCCATATGCTGAAAGAAGTTCAGCGAAGAAGCAACTTTTCTTGGATCGTGACCCATGGGTGTACTCTCAGGATCCCCCCTGCGAATAAAGAAGGTGAGCTTCTCTCTCAGTTGTTTTAAAGATAGGTTCAATCCTGAAGTCTTGCCTCTGAAGAGCTGTCCTCCTTTGAAGTTTGAAGTTCTTCGAAGATAGACCTTAAGACACTCTACTGAGCAGCTGGGGCTACCACCTCTGCCGTTCCTCTGAAGGATCTTAGCTTGTCGAGGACTTTTCGCAGGAGATTGCTTGGTCGAAACAAGTAAATATAATTCCATCTGTTCCAGTTTAAAGACAAGGCATCCTTCGCTTCTTCTTGAGGATCCAGGTAAGGGGCTACATAACGAGATAGTTTCTTGTTATCGCCCATTGCGAAGAGGTCGATCTGCAGTTCTGGGACTTTTCCCAAGATGAAGGAGAATGAATCTGCATCCATGGACCATTCTGTCTCTATGGTCTTTCGTCTGGATAGAGCGCCCACCGTCACACTGCGGATCCCTTGTAGATGAACTGTTGATAATTGCCATCTCTTCTTCCTTGTCAGGAAAAAGATTGCTAACATCACATGGTTGATTTGAGGTAATCTCGAGCCTTGTCGATTTAGACACTTTACTATCACCTCGTTGTCCAGGACCAACCTGATGTGGGTTGATCTATGAAGAGATAGTCTCTTCAATGTCAGGAATATTCCCATGGCTTCCAAAATGTTGATATGAAATCTTTTGAACTGGCGTGACCAAGTCCCTTTCACTTTCCTGTCGTGAGATTGACCTCCCCATCCTTCCAAGGAAGCATCCGTATGGATCACTACCGATGGTTGTTTTGGGAGCAGGGGAACTATCCACACTAGACTCTTGGCTGCGGACCATGGCTTCAATTGTCTGTGCAACAAGGCCGGAGTCAACCTTAGTTGATCCCTTCGAGCGTTCGATGCGTATTTCCTCCAGACTCCTGACGCATATTTTAAACGTGCCTTTAGTACTTAGTCTGTCACTTCTGCGAACTGTAGAGAACCCAAGACTCTTTCCTGTTGGTGTCTTGAAATCCTTTTGTAATGGATTAGTTTCCGAAGAGAAGCCGCTATCTCTCTCCTCTTCTTGGTTGGAATGGAAAGGTGGTGTGACTTTAAGTTCCATTGGATTTCCAACCACTGGAACTGTTGAGCTGGAGTGAGATGAGACTTCTTGCGGTTGATCTTGAAGCCTATATGTTCCAGAAACTGGATCACTTTTTGAGCTGACTGCAAACAAGAAATCTTGGATGCTGCTCATACCAACCAATTGTCTAATTAAGCTACCACTTGAACACCTTCGGTGCGTAGCTGCTGAACAACTGTGTCTGCTAGCTTAGTGACCAAGTCCCTTTCACTTTCCTGTTGTAAGAATGACCTCCCCATCTTTCCAAGGAAGCTTCTTTATGGATCACTACCGATGGTTGTTGTGGGTACAGGGGAACTATCTGCACTAGACTCTTGGCTGTGGACCACGGCTTTAATTGTCTCTGCAACAAGGCTGGAGTCAAACTTAGTTGATCCCTTCGAGCATTCGATGAGTATGGTACCCCAGTTAGAACGCCTTTCCATGTATTAACGCCTACAACTAACCTATCAAATCCTTTAAAAGAATGTATAAATGCGAGCAAAAGTCGTTTTGATATCCTTCGAAAGAATTTAGAAGAATCACAAATCATAATGAAAAGGAATCATGATAAAATAGCGAAGCCAACTAAAACTTATACGGTGGGTGATAATGTATACATACAGGTAAATGTACGTAAAGGACTCAATTATAAACTAACACCTAAGTTTGAAGCCCCATTTAACATTTTGGAAACATTAACGGCCAATAGGTTTAGAGTTCAAAACGTATCCCAACCCACTGATGAGAGAATCGTACCATTGGCTCACATAAGAAATTAAAATAAGAAGGAAAGAAGTGTGGGAAAGATTTTTATTTTTTTTTATTTTTTTGTAAATATAATATATTAAAAGTTTTTCTTCTTAATACAGGAGTAATTACATATATTTTTCTCGTTACAGTTTTCCAAGATGAAGTTTTTATTGTCCGTAGTGATATTGTTCGCTCAGACATTTTTCTCGTATGGGATGAGCTCTAAAACTAAAAGTATAGATTTTAAATATGGCACTATAGTTGAAAGACAAGAAGACGTTTTTATTACATCAAGTAACGTTGTTGTTGAAGTGCGTATGCAAGCAATTTTTCTCCCAGAGAATGACGTCACTAGCTTAAAGAGCGCCATTTCAAGGTTTGCTGTTTCATTAAATGAAATGCATAGAAGACATTTTCCTTTTAATACAGAGAGTTCCCTTACATCGACACTAAAAGTTGCAGAGATGCTATCAGACGACTGGCAAAATAAGACTTACGAGGCAGAATCTTTGGCTCGTGACCTTTTGATGTAGACTGTAGGACACGATAATCTTGAGAAACGTAAACCGTTTATTTTTGCTGCACTAAGCATCTTTGGTTCTATTGCAAGTTTAGGCTTAGGAATTTCCAATCATCTTAAGATTAGTAATCAAAATAAGAAAATTGAGTTTTTGACTCATGAAGACGAATCGATTATGTCAGAACTAAGGAATCAGTTAGCTTCAATCAATCAAATCATGGGTTTGGTAAATGAACATTCTAGTAATATCAATCAGAATATGGAAGTACAGGATTTGTTGGCAACGTTAACGTATTATGATTCAAAAATAGATCACATACATAATAGAATTGCACATTTCATTGAGAAATCAAAAGATTATGTGGAAGCTATCACTTTAGCGATTAAAGGTGTACGGTCACCCCATTTGTTGCCAATAAGAGACTTAACGTTAATTGTGGGGAACGGACGGGAAAAATTAGGTTATATTCCTTTGTTAAACGCACGTAGGTTAGAATTTTATTACAGCCTAATTACAGTAAGCGTTGAAAATCACAGGATTATGATTACAATTCCCTTTGATTCTTCCGATGCCTGGCAATCTTACAGGATATCACCATTTCCGACTTTCATTACGAATCACTCAAATCCAGTAATATCAAGTTTGACAGGACACGTATTGATTTCCCCAGACAAGGAAAAATATACGGTCATTAAAGATTTAAATCAATTACCTCACTATTCAGATGCAATGGATAAAAAAATATGTACAGCTGACTCATTTGAATTCCATAAAAACTTAAAGGGTTCATGCGAGTTAGGTATAGTGCTAGACGGTGCTCTCTCCCATACAAATGAAAATTGTCTGGATAGGCTTTATCCCTTTGACAATAATAAGTTCAATATCACGCTGAACAACGGCTCGTGGATACTATACGACAAGGCCGGCATCAATGTATCATGCCCGGACGGATCCACATCCTATTCCCAAATCTTCGTTGCAGCAGATGGTTGTATCGGGACGTCCCCGAATTATACGGTGCATGGAATCAAGACTATCATCAGAGAACGAGCCTACTTCGCGATCTTCACGTGGTCAACAACAATTCCATCTTTACCTCTGCCAAACAATGCACATATGGCTAAGCGGTTGATTAAATTGACCAAGATGGACCACCCGACACCGACTTATGAAGAACATCGATTTTACATACTACTAGCAGGAATTAGTGTTACGGTGATGATATTTATCGCCGGTAACATCCTTGTTTGGCGTAGGTTAAAAAGAAACAGTATTGAGATCAAACAGAACGTTTTGCCATGTCCAGATAAAACTCCTTATTTAATTCAATTTAAAAACGTTTGAAACTGGCCCCTTCATTGGAAAAGTGTTGCGCACGAAAGCAGTTAGTACGCTAGTAATATGTAATAGAAGAGACTATAGAACATTTGCATTTTAAAAAACATTTAAAAAACTTTTGAAAAATATATCATTTTTTCGGCATCTAATAAAATATATAAGCCTGAATGTTAAAAAAGCAGAATCTATGGGCATCTAATTAAATATATAAGCCCTATATATAAATATATATATATATATGTATGAAACCGTGGTACGTGTACGTACCAGGAGTTCGTGTTTGTGCACTAAAATTGTATCTTTACCAAGGTAACAAATATTTTTATTAGTTACCGTATTACAATAATCTATGTTTTTAACTAAGGTAACAACTATTCTTTAACAAAGTTACCGAATCATATGTATCTCAGTATTTTTTTCTTTTTTGGTACCATATAATTGTTTGCTAGCAATTTACCATATATGTGATCTGTATTTATCATGCATTTTTTCTTTGTTTTGGCAATATTTGTTAAGTATGCATTATTATTATTCTATAATGTGCCTATTTAAACATTCGTCCTCATTTGCTTATGGCTGAAGTTAAAAAAAAAGAAAAAAAAATAATATATATATATCCAGTCACACTCCTAGTAAACATATTTTGACGTATTGTTAAATTGTTAAAATTTAGGTAGCTGACCGAGCTAATGTAATATATTAGATATTACTTGATTAAAACACATGACCTACAGGTCATTGTGGAAGTAAGAGAAGTGTGAGAACTGCCATAGTCATATTCTAAGCAGGATGTGATTGCCAAACCTCAGCAATGTAACATTTTTCATGAAGAGTAAACACAACCAAGTCCCGTGAGAAAGAAGTTGTCTGTGAGAACGGAACAAGTATCTTCCGGTATTAATGTTGTGTTTACTATAAATGCATAAATGCTGAGATAACTGAGGAGACTTTAGTATGAAATTGGATATTTGTATCAGTTCACTTTACGATGTCATACGGAATGGTCATCCGACCAAACCAGCTATACTCCTGTGATGGAGATGTTAACACTGTTCTTAAAGAATAAACTATTTTAAAGTTAACTTACTTAGACTTTACTTGAAGATGTAACATACCAACTCTCATCTATAACACATTAAAGATGACATTTGAAGAGAACCCAAATGTGTGTTAACTACAGTAGCATACTAATATATATATATATATATATATATGTATATAAATATATATATATGTATATATATATATATATATATATACACACATTAGTAAACCCATGACCCAAGGGATCATTGGAGAGTTGGATTGTGACAACAGCCATATCAGGATGTGAAAATAGACTAAGCTAAAGCATTGCATAGGTAAACATTTATCTATGTCTCGTAAACATGTCACAAGCCTCCCATGAGAAACAGTTGACCTATCGATCCCTACCGGAATCACCTGACTTCCGGCTATAAGGCTACGTGGTTCTATGTCTTTGTATTTGTAATAAATGCTGAGATAACTAATACTACGTTATCGACGCGAGCTTATTGTGAAGTAGTTCTATTCATCTTTTCATACGGAATGGTCATCCGTCCAAACCATCCATACTCCAGTGATGGAGCTAACAATAAATTGTTTAAAGTTAACTTAAACTTTGACTTATTCCAAGAAGTAACCTACAAGTCTAATAATTCTATATCACATTGAAGAGACATGAGATGGAACCATGATGTGTGCGTATAACATTCTCACACTAACAATTGGTGGCAGCGATTACAACTATAACATCCAGCGATTACAACTATAGCAACTAGCGATTTCAACCTATAACAATCAGTGGTTACAACTGTAATAATTAGCAGTTACAACAGTAATAAATCTACAATTACAAAGAAGTATCTACGTCTACCGAAGTAATGAACTCATCAAATATCAGCTATGAATCAGATATAAACTGAGGAACAGGATCTTCAATCATCATACATCATTAAACATCCTGAGTATACAAAGAAATGTCCTTCATCTATAACAACGTTTAATGAACGACTTTCGTCACAAACATTCAAGAATCACATCGGGAAGAGAAACATTCATCGAATAACAAAACGCACGATGAGAAGCCATGCCGAAGGTCATCAAGTCAGCTAAACCCTTGCAAAACGAGAGAGAGAGAGAGAGAGGACGTGACGTCATCGGATCAAAACAATCTTCGCGTAAATATACTAAAGCTAAGTACATCCTTTATTCATTCAGGTTTTTTTCAGTGAAGTGTTTTATGTCATGAGTCGATCGTCCATTATTGCTGGGGTGAGTTATGTGTGATCTTAATCTTCCTTCGTTAAACGAATCTATATTCAACTACGAATTCTCGTCTGCTGAATTTTTTTTTTCTCTTTGTGTTAATTCCGTTCTCTTTCAGAAGTTCTCGGGAAATATCTTTGTCACATTAACTGTCTTATTATCATAATTTTAAGGGACTTTGTTATAATCTGCAAAACATCTTTATTGTATAATGCATATGCGTTTACCGCAGTGGACGTCTGTATTCATATAGAGATTTTGATAGGATCGCAAGGAACCGTAGAGATAGGAAAAAAAAGAAAGTAAACATGAGGTCTCCCGTGAATCCCAGTGACCCCACTGCCGGACACAGTACCCCCTAGTTCCATTGTAACTCTAGTGAGTGCAAGATCAGCTATTGTTCCTTTTCAAGGTCGGGTCAATGGTTCCTGCCTCAGAATGTCGAGTCATGGATCTCGTCAGTAGATGCTCATTTAAACGCAAATCGCATCACAGACCCATCTGTACAATATCAAGAAGCTAAAAGTTTCATAGACTTTGCTAAAGGGGATGCAAGCGCGTATCTCATAGGAGTCTCTTTCCAAGAGGCAGTTGCATGGGACGATTTCAAAGTTAGGCTACGTGCAATATATGGTGGTGAGGAAGCTTTAATGAAGTTATAACATTAAGAAATACACCTAATCAAGCCTCTATGACTCAGCTTAATGTTATAGAATGGGCGGCTCTCATTGCTGACCGGCTGAATGAATATTAGGATATTTTAGGTAATTCCACATGAATTACAGTAGATGACATCGCCGTGAAAGATTTCTTACGGCTAATGTATTTAATTTGCATGACAATTATGTTGCCGGAAGCTTTAATGCGGTGTTTTGATAAAAAGCTAACGCCCGAACATACTGAATTAGATGTATATAAACCGATAAAAAACACATGTCTAAGTGTACTGACCTTCATCCCTTGCTTACTCAAGTTTTTTGCAAAAAATTAAACTAAGCCACAACAAGTAAACGTAGTTAATAATAATAGAGCTGCAGGGATGACTTGTTATAATTGCAAACGTTAAGGTCACTTGATTGCAGACTGTAGGACGCAATTTTGTTCGATTCATAACAGTTCATATACAGAAAACGAAATCGATAACACAACATATATATTTTAAGGTGGTGAAACATGGAGGTAAAAATAAAATACAAAACTCAATTCAGTATTTTAATAAAAAAGTATAAAGTACGAACAATCCTATTGAATTAACAATATCCTCTTTAGTTTCAATGACCTTTCTGTTATCGGCTATCGACTCTGCATCATAACCTGTAAGTTTAGACAGTTACATTATAAACAAAAATTACCACTGAAGGCACAAACGTTAATATGAAACTATATCGTTTAATCTACGGGCAATACATAAAAATTCTTAATTACCAATCGAGGATAAATTGGTCAGGTTACAATTACCGGTCGTTACTGTACCCAGGTAAGCCTACCACACCTACAATGAACAAGAAGGAAAGGGAACTAATTACAGGTAGACCAACAATGTCAAATATTTTCAAATAAATAATATCGACATATAATATCAGTAACTAATTAATAACCTACCAGCGGAAAACAAACACCATCCGGTATAATGGGCTAAGACTGATCGATACAATCCAACTGTAACACTAGCACTCGCAGAACTGTACGAGAAAAAATAAAGTAACAAAACTATTACGGATGCACAATACATGAAAAGTTTTACGTAACTTGTCCTTACAGAGTTATTTTATTGTTATTTTAGGTCACGTCAGGACTTCTGAAACCTCAACTAAAAGACACTAATGGCCTTACCTTAGCTAAAGGGCGAAGCATGTATGGCTTAAGTGAAGGATTTTATATCAATCATGCGCTCCGTGCAAGATGCAAAGTCCAGAGATGGGGAGAGAGAGAGAGTGAGCCTGTATTTAGCAAAGAGCCATCTTCAAAATGAAAGCACAAACGTCGACAGGATCCATTTGTAGTAAATGTCTTCCACTCAACAAGTCTGTTTAGCGCTCTTCATAGCAGCCTCAGTACCCACGGTGTCCAAAAGTGAAAAGCGAGAGTGAACCCCTTAAGCTACACTCTCCGTTGAAGTAGCAGAATTCACTGACGACCATTTCTCCGCCGTGTCACCACGTTAGCTCGGAAACCAAAACAAAGATTAGTTCCCGAGAATTGTTGCTTGTCTTGGTCCTTAAGACCACCCAACAACAGATAAGGCCATTATGCAAATTAATTTAAAATTACATTCCAAAAAGCCTGTAAAGACATTTTACAAAAAAACAGTCATGCACACAGAACATATAACAAAAAATTACCCCACTCAAGTCCACACAAAACTGCGTGAGAAATTAGAAAAAAAAAATTTTATACAGAAAAATAAATTATATTTATTTTTGTACAGTTCAATCCATTCATATAGTCGATGCTTATCGCTTAAATCAAAAGCAGAATCATAGAAACACACAAACAGTTCCATATGGAAATAAAAAGTAAAATCCTCAGTTTAACAAAAAGAAACAGGCGAACGGCAATGTAGTTTAAAATTAAAAAGAAACAGATAGTGCTTCAAGTAACACTGTTCCTAGGCCGTCTAGCCAGAACTCGCAAAGTCAGACGAATTTTCAGTGTGCAAAGCAATGCAAATACCACATAAATAACTCTATTGGGGAAGCGAGTGATGTTGGCTCATTGATATCAACATCTTTTGTATCAAATAATCCATTTTAATAATTTATCAGATCATTGTGAGGCAATAGATTTTCCTATGAAACACACGGCCAAATCCAATAAATCAGTGCAGGTTCCCATAGATTTGAAACAAATTCACGCAATAATAAGCCAGAATGAGTTACGACCAACATTATATGCTGTAAATTTAGAACACCGATCCTTCACATTATTTTTTTGACTCTGGTAGTCATGTAATATCATGCAATTGTTATTTTCAAACTTCCCTATAGAGAAGCCCGAAGTAAGGCTCTCAGGTATAGGAAATAATGAATTAAATGTAATAGGAGTAACTCATGTTCAGTACAAGGTCGGTAATCGCAACGTTTGCTGATAACCTTTATCGTTGTACAAAAACATTGATATATATCCAGCTGTAATTATAGGATACCCATCTATGGGCACTCAAAACATTACCTTAGCCCCTGCCAAACACGGCGTGTATATCAAAGGAAAATTCTATAAGTCTTCTAATACCTTAAAATCAGTTTTGGATAAAAAGGAGATGAACAAATAAATACAGTAACATACGTTGAAGAACCAATCACTTGTCTCATAATTCAAGAAATAATATACGAGACCCAACAGAATTCTCGTTCACCCCGTAATATCATCTTGCATGCAATCTAGTGCGAGTAAAGAAAACTTTGCCGGGATCTGAAATATTAGTCCTTTCCGACATTTTGAAAACTAACGGATCGTCCATCACACAAGCTATTTATACAGTCGGCTCATGACGACAATGTAATATTGAAGTCTGTACTCATTTGTATACCACTTTAGTAATTAACAGAAATCAACATATCTAGGATGTGGAAGTTTATAAACATCGCATTCTTACCGTCGCTGATATCAATCACGCTCAATCAGTTGCGGATGAATCCCTTTTGCAATCTATAAAAATTAAAATCAATAAAGATATTCAATATGAGGAAATTCAGCGAAAATTTTTTGGTCTTTTAACTAAATATCATGATGTTTTCTCCACTAGGGATGGATCCTTAGGTAAAACGGATGTCATAGAACAAAAAATAAGGTTAAAAGACAAGCAGAAAATTATCTATGTACCCTCGTTCAGACTCCCTATGAAATTCCAGAATGAGATAAATGAAGAAGTAGGTATAATGCTTGAAGAAGGAGTCATTAGGAAATCGAACAGCCCTTATAATTTTCCATTAATAGTTATACCCGAAAAAAGATCGAACATTGCGTTTCTGCGTAGACTTTGCTCGCTTAAATGAGGAAACGATTCCTCATCGATTCCCAGTGCCATGTACTGACGATATTTTATCTTTGCTAGGTCAGAACAAATATTTTACCAGTTTGGACTTACTTAAAGGCTTTCACCATATATCATTAGAAGAAGAGAGTATCCCCATACACTGCCTTCAGCACAGCCAGGGGACATTATTAGTTTTTGCGTATGCCTTTTGGTTTACGTTGTGTTCCCATAACATTTACCAGAATGATCAACATAGTGTTTGGGGACTTATTAGGGGACATATTGCATGTCTATATGGACAACCTTGTAATCTTTTCTAATACCTTAGAAGAACATCTACGTAAACTGAAACTAGTGCTAATTAGACTAAGACAGCATAATTTAAGGGTAAAGATTAGTAAGTGGGAATTCCTCAAAATAAAATTAGTCTATTTAGGTATTACGGTGTCTAGTCAAGGTCTTAAAGTAGTCCACGATAAGGTGTCGGCTATCCATAACTTTACGATACCTACTAATGTCAAGGGAATACAGCAATTTCTGGGGTGTAGTGGGTATTACAGGCGTTTTATACACAATTATTCAATAATAGCCGCTCCCCTAACCGTTCTTACGAAGAAGGGCGTAGATTTCATAAGGTCTGAGCAGCATCAACAGGAGTTTGATACCTTGAAAGATGAACTGTGTAGTTCTCCCATATTAAAATTTCCTGACTTCGGTAAGGAATTCTTCATTGCAACAGACGCCTCAGACCTAGGAGTAGGTGGGGTATTGCTTCAGCACTATAACAAAAAGTTTTTCCCGAGAGTTTTTTATTCTCGAAAACTGAGACCATCCGAAAGTAAATATGCAGTAATAGACAAGGAAGGGCTAGCTATTGTTAATTCACTACTGTAGTGCATTTTAAGTTCATAATATACGGTTATCCCCTCAAGGTTCTAACAGATCATAAGCCCCTAACCGACTTCTTTAAAGGCTTTAGTCACAGCCCCAAACGAACTCGATGGCATTTGATCATCCAAGACTTTGGCGCGAGGATAGGGTATTTACCTGGGAAAGCAAATATCATCGCTGACTCTTTATCACGCAACCCCGCGTCATCTTGTACGGAACCATTAGCTGAAATAATAGATATATCAACATCCATGCTTATTGTTAAAACTGTATCTGAACAGAAAGACCTTAGCTTGAGCGCTGAACTAATACAGACTGAGCAAAGAAAAGATCAGCAATGAGAAAAAATCATAAATGCTTTGAACAGCAATCCTAAGGAAAAGGAATATATAAAGTATACGCAGCAGAATTATATAATCAAAGATAATACTCTGTGTAGATCCGTGACAAGGAAGACCCGCAATACACCACAGGTGACTAACGACCAGGTAGTGGTACCAATATCACTTATACCCACTGTCCTAAATTGGTTGCATGCAAATCCATTGCATGGCCCCCCGGGGTTCTCCATAATGTTACAGAAAGCCAAATCATTATTTTATTGTCATACGATGCTTACAGATATAAAAAAGCACATAGCTAATTGTCGCACTTCTCAGGAAAACAAAGGGCACACGAAGACACCTGTCAGCCTAGGGGCCTCTCCTGTGCCCAATCAACCCTTTGAAAGAGTACACTAAGATTTATTAACAGGGTTTTACAAGTCAGACAGAGGAAATAAGCACCTCTTAGTAATTATAGATGCTTTGACTCGATATACAGAACTGATAGCGCTTAAAACTAAAACCGCGAGTGCTACATTGGTAAAAAATGGAATTCCACACATGATAATCTCTGGCTCGGGTGGAGAATTCAATAATCATTTCCTTAACTCATTGTGTGAATACCTTGTCATAAAGAAAATCAATACCATGATATATCACCCGGAGTCGAATGGGCTAGTGGAAAGAGCTAATAGGAAGGTTTTAAATATATTAAGAGTTACACTAGGGGGATCAGACCCCAACTGGGATATTGCCATACCTGCAGTACTAAGTACTCTGAAACACTCACGTCATGTATCTATTAAAATTTCGCCGCACGAGGCACTGTACGGTACCCCAGCTAGAATGCCTTTCCATGTATTAATGCCTACAACTAATTTATCAAATCCTTTAAAGGATGCTATAAATGCAAGTATAAATGGTTATAATATCCTTCGAAAGAATCTAGAAGAATCACAAATCATAATGAAAAGGTATCATGATAAAATACCAAAGTCAACTAACACATATACCGTGGGTGATAAGGTATTCATACAAGTATATGTACGCAAAGGACACAATTACAAACTGACACCTAAGTTCGAAGGCCTGTTTAACACTTTAGAAACATTAACGGCCAATAGATTTAGAGTTCAAAACGTATCCCAACCCACTGATGAGAGAATTATACCTTTGGGTCACATAAGAAATTAAAATAAGGGATAAGGAAGTGAGGGAAATTTTTGTATCTATGAAACTTGTATAATATTTGTATGTAAACATTTTTTTTTCTTAAAACAGGAGTAATTACATATATTTTTCTTATTGCATGTTTCCAAAATGAAGTCTTTATTGTTAGGAGTGATATTGTTCGTTCAGACATTTTTTCGTGTGGGAAGAGCCCTAAAACTAAAATTATAGGTTTTAAATATGGCACTATTGTAGAGAGAACAAAAAACGTTTTCATTACAGCAAGTAATGTAGTTATAAAAGTAAATATGCAAGCGATTTTCCTCCCAGAGGATGACGTCACTAACTTAAAAAGCAACCTGTCCAGGTTCGCTGCTTCATTAAATGAAATGCATCAACGTCATTTTCCTTTTAATACAGAGTTCGCTTGCACCAACATTAATCGTTGCAGAAATGTTATCATACGATATGCAAAATAAAACTGACGAGGCAGAAGCTCTGGCTTGCGACCTACTGATGTGGACTGTGCGACACAATAACCTTGAAAGATGTAACCCGTTTATTTTTGCTGCACTAAACATCTTTGGATCTGTTGCAAGTTTAGGCTTAAGAATTTCAAATCGTCTTAAAATCAGAAACATGAAAACGAACCAGTTTTTTTCAGAAGTGAGGAATCAATTAATAAAATAATGAACTTTGTGAATGAACATTTTAGTAATATCAGTCAGATTATGGAAACATAAAACTTGCTGGCAACGTTAACGTATCATAATTCAAAAATAGATCATATCCATACTAAAATTTCACATTTTATTGAGAAATCAAAAGACTATGTGGAAGCTATTACGTTAGCAACTAAGGGTGTCTTATCACCACATCTTTTGCCAATCAAACACCTAACGTTCATTTTGGAGAACGGACGGAAGAAAATGGATTATGTTCTTTTGTTGAATGCTCATAAGTTAGAATTTTATTATAGATTAATATCAGTAAGTGTTGAAAATTACAAGATCATGATTACAATTCCCTTTGATTCTTCTGATGTCTGGCAAGCATACAAAATATCACCATTCCCAACTTTCAGGACGAATAACTCAAGTCCAGTGATATCCAGTTTGAAAGGACACGTATTGATTACCCCTTATAAGGAAACATATACGGTCATTAGAGACTTAGATAAATTAGCTCACTGTTCAGAAGCAATGAATAATAAAGTAAGTACAGCTTACTCCTTTGAATTCCATCATATATCAATGGATTCATGCGAGTTAGGTATAGTGCTAAACGGTTCCTTCTCCCATACACATGAAGATTGTCTGGAAAAACTTTATCATTTTGACGATAATAAGTTCAATTACAGACTAAACAACGGCTCGTGGATACGATACGACAAGGCTGACTTCAGTGTATCATGCCCGGACAGATCCACGACCCACCCTCAGGTTTTCGTTGCAGCTGACGGTTGCATCGGGACGTCCACGAATTACACAGTCCAAGGGATTAACACTATCATCAGGGAACGGGCCTACGTTGCGAATTTCACGTGAACCACTACAATCCCATCCTTACCTCTCCCATACAGATCATGGGTGGCTAATCTGTTGATGAAACTAGCCGAGATGGACCACCAGTCACCAATTTATGCAGGGGTGAATCTTCATTCCTACGTGTCGCTGGCATCAATCTGCGTTACGGTTGTGATTCTTATCGCCGTTAACATCTTTGCTTGGAGTAGGGTGAGGCAAGAACAGGTGGAGCTCCAGAAGAACGTTTTGCCACGTCCAGACAACACTCCTATTGCATTGAAAGCATTTGCATTTAGAGAAGTTTGAAATAGGCCATTTCACTTGACTCGAGGGGAAATATTGTCTGGAACTGAGAAATGTGTGAAAGGCGGTCTGTACATTTGTAATATGTAGTTGAAGGGACTCCAAGACAATGCATTTTTTTTATATATATAAACAGTTTAAAAGTATCTTTTTGGCACTTAATAAAATATCTAAGCCCTATATATATATATATATATATACATATATATATACATATATACTGTATATATATAT
Organism: Palaemon carinicauda; assembly: GCF_036898095.1. Taxonomy (NCBI): domain Eukaryota; kingdom Metazoa; phylum Arthropoda; class Malacostraca; order Decapoda; family Palaemonidae; genus Palaemon; species Palaemon carinicauda. The sequence continues at coordinate 2,534,653 of NC_090754.1, read as the reverse complement.
ATATATATATACATATATATATATATATATATATGTATATATATATGTATATATATATATATATATGTATATATATATATATATATATATTTATGTAGATGTATATATATATATATATATATATAGATATATATATATATATATATTTATGTAGATGTATATATATATATATATGTATATATATATATATATATATTTATATATATATATATATATATGTATATATATATATATATATATGTATATATATATATATATATATATACACATATATATATGTATATATATATTCATATATATATATATATATATATTTATATGTATATATATATATATATATATGTATATACATAAATGCATATATACATATATATATATATATATATACATATATATACATATATATATATATATATATGTATATATAAATGTATATATATATATATATATATGTGTATATATAAATGTATATATATATATATATACACACATATATATATATATATATATATACATGTATATATATATATGTATATATATATATATATATATATATATATATATATATATGTATATATATATATATATGTATATATATATATATATATACATATATACATATATATATATATATATATACATATCTATATATGAAACCGTGGTGCGTGTACGTACCAGGAATTTTCATCTTGTGCACATTAATATTAAATTTTATGTATTTATATCTTCACCAAGGTAACAAATATTCTTAATCAGTTACTAATGAACAATCATATCAATTTGATGTAATGATATCTTTACCAAGGTAACAAATATTCTTAATCAGTTACTAATGAACAATCATATCAATTTGATGTAATGATATCTTTACCAAGGTAACAAATATTCTTAATCAGTTACTAATGAACAATCATATCAATTTGATGTAATGATATCTTTACCAAGGTAACAAATATTCTTAATCAGTTACTAATGAACAATAATATCAATTATAATATATCTGTATCTTTAACAAAGGTAACAACTATTCTTTAACGAGTTACCAATTAATATGCACGTGTTCAATTTTTTTTTATACCTCATAATTATTTGCTAGCAATATTCCATATATAGCATACATGGATCTGTATTTTCAATGCTTTTTTCTTTGTTTTTGAATAGGTCCATTAGGTATGTATTTGTTTTTTACATATACCTTTTTTGCATATTCATTCTTAACTACTTGTTTATGACTATGACTAAAATATATATCCAGTCACACTCCTAGGAAACATATTTTAATGTAACTTTTATTGTTCAATGCTTGAAGGTAGCTGTCCCAGCTAAAGTGATATATACATTTGTAAACACATGACCAAAGGGATCATTGGAGAGTTGGAGTATGACGACGACCATAACAGGATGTGAAAATACACTAAGCTAAAGCATTGCATAGGTAAACATTTATTTATGTCTTGTAAACCTGTCACAAGCCT